>NC_056713.1:4078918-4373424 GCF_018831695.1 Puntigrus tetrazona
ATCTCAATTGCAGAAAGGGCTGCGCTGAGGTGGAAAACTAGGTGAGTAGATGGAGGCTATTTAAAAGACTCATTTAAAGGGATAACTGATCATTTAATCACGTTCAAAGTGTTAAAAACCTGTAGGAACCTCAATGCAAACCCATTTTGCTGATAAATTAAATATTTACCCTTTATTTTTTCTAGGAAGCTCCCATTGAAAATAAATCTGTTCTTCTAGGGAGTTCTGGCCAAGATGACCGTACAGAAGTTTCACATAAAATATAAAACAAACACACACTTAATCATGAATCAAATTATGGAAAATACTATCAAGGTTCATTCATTACACACTGCAATATTTTGTTTTTACAAAATATTGAAAGAAATTTTAATGGAGTAATAATTCTAATTAAAATCTGGTGAAATAGTTATTTTTACACAAGCATAAAAGAGTAGTGATATAATCTGTAGATATCACAGCAACACCTTTACAGCAGAGAAAAATGTGATTTCCTTGTTTTATATGCATGATTAAAATAGACAGAACTAAAGTAACACGGGCATGTGAGAACTAGACTTGAACAGTAATTGACTATAACCATAAACTGACTTGACACCAACAAAACTAGGCGTAAAGGTAACATGAGGACTAATGATATAAGACACACCTGAAAGTAATCAAGACACAATCAGGGCTGCGTTTCTCAAAAAGCATTACCCCACCATAATGCACTGAAGTTAAGTTAAATCTCGGAAGCACAAAATTCTATTGATATTACACAACTGGTTTAGTTATTCAAATATGAATATTATTGGTAGTTTATTTGAACAAGTGCACCAGATTCTTTTCTGAGAACCAGAAGATGCTTTTCACCACATTATAATCATACATATCTTTCCACCAGTATCTATAATGGCCTGTTCAACATTATAGAAAAGCTAAAACGTATAAAATGTTTTGACTGAAATGTTTATTAGTCTCAGTGACAATTATTTTAGTTCAGTTTTTATTTATTTTTATTTTTATTATTTTACTCAACAAACTCTCTGTTTTTGGAATGGTTAAAACTTCGGTTAAAATTTTAATTGGTTTTAAAATAAAAAGCTGTATTGATAGATCCCTTTGTTACTGATACATCCAAACAATTTCATATGACAGGAAACATCCTGAAATTACTTAGACACTTTCATTGTACTTCTGCCTCATTTTTCCTGATCTTGAGGACCCTATAAGTAAAAACTGATTTATTTTACTAGACTCTTCCCCTACAACGGCATGATTAAATTTGACTGACCTTGGCTACCCGAGGTCATTCTGAGGTTCCTGCGTGATTGAGCAAGAATCTCTCACTTTTATTATCTTCTAAAGGAAAATGACACATTACTTATTTTTAGCTGACCATTTTTGAACCTCATTATGGACATCTGCGTGTACTTTCTAGGGTGAAGAGGTCACCTATACAAACCTTTGTGTACATTTCCCATTGGTAAACAACTGTGGCATATCATAATACACCCCAATAATAATTCTGGCATAGAGATGCTTATTTAGTGTCATCTATTGTTCATCAAAGCCAATAACAAAAAACATCACGTAGGGTGAATCTTCACTCCACGCCCAGATGTAAAAGGGGGAAAATGATAAAAATGAAACCTCTCATCTCCACTGACCAAATTATTTTGGATTCGGACAAAAGTCACGTGCTTCGTAACAATCGCCGGAATTTGTGCAAATCAAATCTCTGGCTATTTTCCTGTGTATAGCAAATACAGCTGACCCCTCTCTGCTTTTCAATAGGCGCGGGGCGATGTGCGCGAGGGCGCTCGTGAAAACCACTGCTGTCCAGTTTAAATCTTTCCCAAGAATCCTGGGAATTCAATTGTGTACCCAAGCACTGGGAAACCGACAACCTGTGCTGTGACACCAGATCAGTCAGGTCAGCCAGCGGAAACCTCAAACCGTCATAAACCTATTCGTCAAACTAAGCTCGAACACTTCTAATGCGCCTCAGTGCACTATAATCTGATTTTAATAATTCGTATATAACATTCATAATAACACGACCTAGTAAATATTTATTACATTTTTGTGGATTTATTGAAAACATGAATAGCTAGACCTTAACTGTATACTGTTTACATATATTACTGTCTGGACACATTGATAGAGGTTTCAGTACGTTATTAAAATGTATTTTACATTTTCTTACAAAAAAAAAGGAACGAAAAAAAAAGCTCGAGCGTGTCACTCTTCATTAATTAGATCGCTAATTATCTAAGCCGGTTAAATACTCGCTCAGCGATAGTGGCCACGTGACAGCAGCCCTCATTAAAAACCTGAAGTTACATGACACTCATTAATTCACCTATTATATCTAACAGTATTTTAAGTTTGTGCTTAACTAAATATAGCCTGTACACAAACATAAGTATTAAATACTTCGTGGGGGTTCATGTTTCTCCTGTTTTTATTCCCCACTAAATAGTTCTACTCCCACTGAATTTCACGTGTAAACATTTTAATTTGCTTGTGCCAGACTACGTCTACACAACTATTGTCTGCAAACACGTACCCTATTGGTTTAAACAAACGTAGAAGCAGTATTAATGAATGTTTTTTTGTCATGTATCGGGCCTGGTCATAACTGTATTTAATTTATGTAAATTTGCAGTTGGCCAGCAGGTGGCTGCACGCGTCCACGTCCTTACGATGCGCTTTAGCTCTGTACTCCTCGCGGGCGCGGAGTACTTATGTAACGACTAAACGTTTCTAAAAATCGTTTTTTATGATCCGTTTAGGCTCACGGTGCTTTAATGCGTAGATATGCAATAAGCAGCCCGATTGTGGGCTATAATCTCAACAAAATCACAAGAATATGCGATATTTAGGCTATGTTAAACGGTTTGTTAAATATACAAAATATTAAAATAACAGTTTGTAAATAATATTTATAAATATATACAAAAAGCCCCAATAATGTTGACCGACGATCGATTGATAATAGAGAACTTTGTCGGCAGACAGCCAGTCTCAAGTTGTTGTTATATTGTGAATTAGGCCTACTATAATAGTCCTACTTACTAATATAGGCTAAAACAAATGATAATTGGTTTCTAAATATTGCACATATAGGAAACACTGCAGTGGATTGGATACTATTATTATTGATAAATTAATAAAACAATACATTTGACAAAAATCCCTTTCAATTATTCTCAATTGAAAGAGATTTTTGTTTCATGTATTGTTATATATGTTCTTGTGGTCTTGTAACTGCATGAACTGTTTTGTGGATACATCTGTGATCAACCCCGTCAAAAATGTAAGAACAAAGTTCTTTTTTGACAACATTCCCGATGCGCTTTTTAGGGGACGCAAAAAATAGGGGGCCCGCCTTTACTTCCACTGGCCCTGAGCATCCTACATGCGGGTGTATTATGTGATACACACCTGGCACCTGAAAATGTAATGGCAGACGGATGGAAGTGAGGGGACACGGAAACTATAAACAGTCATTATAGGATGCATTCTTCCTTTTCAATATAACCGTTAATATTCTTGGTCTTCTGTCGTTGCTCTTCTTGTTATTGAAAGTGGAGCGAATTGTGTATCTAAGAGTTTATTAATATACTATGTCCATATTGGTGCAGTCCTAAAAAAATGATTATGTAATCTTAAATGAGTTTGGCCATTTTCGTTAACTCTTAAGCGAATAGCCAGCACTAATCAAAATATTGGACGAATGCATTTATTAACCAGGGAACTTTGAAACACCCTTTTACACGACTTTAGCCTTACTAGTCTACATTACAAAATATGTTTTCCAAATGAAATTCTGTATCAGTCAGCCTACGTTCCAGCCCCATGCTTCGCGCGAACAGAGGAAGTCGGTAAAAATTTTGAATAACTTAAAAAATAATAATAATTAAGGAACGTAATCGTAAAATCTGTTTAGCTATAAAAAAGTTTAATTGCATGTATTTCATTTAATTTAACGTATAATACATTATTTCAATGTTGATTAACTATAATTGATCAAACATTCGATATTATGTGAAAAGGTTTTTGTAGGTTATGTGAAAAGGTTATTATATCCTGTTTGACTATAATCAAAAAGGGGTTATTTTGTTTGCGCATAGCCTATTTTGTTATATAAAATTAAAAAGTGCGAAAGCATGCTCTTTATTTAGCTGGTAGTATTATGATTTTTAACCCGTTTTGATTAACCTTGTTTTGACAAGTTTTTTCTCTCTCTCCAAATGAGCATATTCACCGTCTAATTAATAAATAAAAGACAAACATGCATTTTATTACGGACAGTCGTGTACTTCTAATTTATATGTGTTTTTGTAAGCACGAAATAAAAAGCGACAAAATGCTCAGCTATTCATATGATACAGGGCATAGCTGTTAAAACGTTCAAATTGTTAATTGTTGACACCACGTGCGGAAGCAATAGCACTGAACATACACATAACGACATTTTGTCATTTTGCAGTGTGTTGTATTGAGTCGACGGGGCTAAATATTTACATCTTCCGCAGAATAAATTGTGCCAGATTACGCAATTTTTTCTGCAAGCTCCATTTTGATTTTATAGGCCTTGGAATCACGAATAGCTTGCATTACACGAGTAGCTTTATGATGCAAAGAAAGTGTTTGGAAAATCTTTTTTTTACAGTATTATCTCGCCTATCTATTAAAATCACACGCCTGTATAAACGTAAACCAGGTTACTACAAAGATTAAATAATAAGTTGAAGGCCAGAACTGTATGTTGGCTGAACTCCTAAACAAATCACCTTGTTCTATAATAATAATAATAATAATAATAATAATAATAATAATAGCTGAATTATACCGTATAAATGATCAAATCCAAAACAAGTGTTAAGTTCACAAAGTGTTTATTAAAGAATAAAAACTAGACCTATTAAAAAGAGAAAAAAAGATTGAAAAGTGCTAGTTAAACATGGCCCCAATGTGTCATATATACATTAAAATTATATTTCTTTTTTCCGTTTCCTTTTTCTGTTTTTTATTTATTATTATTTTATTTGTTGTTGTTGTTGTTTTTACAAAGCACAAAAGCTCACGTGCTCTGACTCCTGTATGAAACCCTGAAACACTGAAACAAGAGACTATAACACAGGTGTGTATACTTCGGTTTGTATACCTGTCCAGAGCTCCACTGTATCCTTACACATTCAAAAGCAAATAGAAGAAAAGAGGGTTCAGAACGCAATACTTCACTCCAGGGGCATTGACAGAATGGATTCAGGTAAACATGAACTGTAATTCCATGACGATTATACCTTCAATCTGCTGGCCATCCTCCCATTTGTTTGTTTACACATTCACAACATAAATGTCCACAAGTCTCCTGTAAAGGAAAATATGATATTTATTCCCTGCGTTAGGCAGGCTACAGGCAGAGAAACGGCCAGAAAACGCCCGTGCTTCCACAAGTTTGCGGCTCCAGTAAAAGTTTTTCCTTCTTATCAGTCTTAAATCAGCAGAATTTTATAATATGCCTTTCTGTTTTTTGAATTTGATGGACCTTGTTTTTATTTCTTATTGTACGCGAGAAATTGAATCTGTCCTTGGTCTCATACTCACATCCGAGCTATATATCAATCCGCGCGTGTAGCGCGGAGTGTTTGCTCTCGTGGTCCCAGTACGAGCAGTGCATCATGGAGAGTTCTGCGGGTTGACGCGAGCAAGCAAACTGCAGCCCTGTTCCGTTACCGGTGGACACCGGAGGGGCTGCGGCCGTGGCGGGACTCAGTTGCTGCGCGTGCGGGAGCGCATGAGGGTGCGTGTGATGGTGGAGGTGATGGTGGCTCATGCCGTTGTAAGTGTTCACCATGCCCGGTAGACCTGTGCTCTGCGCCCGCGAGTACGGATTGTACGAGGATGGCGCGGACAAGCCTTTCACGTTAACGGGACTCAAGTTCCCACTGCTCATCTGACAGGAGGTATAGGGCATTGGCGCAGGAGACCACGAGTTGTTGATGAACCCTGATTGCAGGTATTTGGGCGGGGTGAGGTAACCGTACCCGTCACCGCCGAAGAGAGATTTGCCGGGCTGGAAATGGGTCGGTGGAGGCCTGAACGGTCTCTTCATGCGTCGCCGTCGCCGGTAGTTGCCTTTTTCGAACATATCCTCGCATGCAGGGTCTAAGGTCCAATAGTTGCCCTTTCGCTCGCCGCCGCCCTCCCGAGGCACCTTGATGAAACACTCGTTGAGTGACAGGTTGTGTCGGATGCTGTTCTGCCATCCTTTTTTGTTCTTCTCGTAGAAAGGAAACTTACTGATGATGTACTGGTAGATGCCGGACAGCGTGAGACGCTTCTCCGAGCTCTCGCGGATTGCCATCGCGATTAACGCCACGTAGGAGTACGGTGGTTTCTGTGTCGGGTCGGATTTGTCCGGTCCCTTCTCGGGAGGGGTTTCCTCTTTTGTTCGATCTTTCTCCGCTGAGCTCGAGGTAGTGTCCATGAGTATCATGCCGTTATCCTCGGGGCCTGGGTAGGTGGTCATCATTGCACACGCAAACCTACACCAAAACAAAACCGTAGACAAATAAAACAGCTCAGCAATGCTTGATGGCGACCTCAAACGTTAGACTGATATAATTATTCCTTTTTTTGTACGCGTGGAGCTTATTGTCAGCATTAAAGGTTTTACAAAGTTCTTGCGCTTCAGAGTTTCTTCTCAACTAGATACCCACGGAGAAGGAGGGCAAATTGTGGTTTGGTTTCTCCTTAAGCCCGCCTTTTCTTTCTTTCACACACTCCCTCACATTCACACATATTTGATGCGGTAGGACATAAGCTTCCTGATTCGTATGCCTCGAAAGCGATTTATCTGTTTTGCTTCATACCCTCAAAATTCTGAACTTTGTCTCTCACCACAACAATTGAACCAACAACTGGAAAGCGACACAGTTTTAGAAGACGTAATTAGTTCCTATAACAGGTGCAGGAGCTGAACTGTTATACAAAGTTTTGCACAGTCAAACTACTTTTAAAATAAACCAGCCTTCGTCCTCAAATTGAAAACGTGACTTAATGAAAATGAATGATAGCCTAAATTAATATTTAAAATATTATTACAGACTGTTTTAACCTAATATTTGTAGTGGCTAATTATATTTGTAGGCTAGTGGGCTAGTTAAAACTTACTATACCACTGTACAAATTATGTCTATTATGTCTTACATCCTTATGGATTAACTGGAACCATATTTAACACAGGCTATTCCTGTTTTCCTACAATGGTGGGAACTATTTTCATTTCTTTTAAATATAATTATATGGATGTAGCACTATTTAAGATGTAGTAATGCATATTTGGATTATTATACTTGTGTATTCCGTTAGGTTAGTTATTCCCAAGATATTTTTTGGAATAATCTACGCGTTTGATTTGCTGCCGGTTCTGCTTATATCCAATAATAAGCCTCTCTAAGTAAGAACGTGTTAATCAAGAACATGGGTCCAAATGTAAAGGATAATGTGACAAATCACTCATATGGGATCTGTTCTAGTGGATCACATTGCGCCAGAGAATTTATCTCCATTACGCAGGCTAGCAAATGTGTGCCGTGTAGGTCTGAATCTGAGTAAAATTGGGATTATAGACAATAACATTACATATAGCGAGTCATAAAAGAACCTGCCTCTTTCAGCACCAATACTCTGTGCATGACTCATTTCTGGAGACATTATCTTATACGTTAAATCTCAAATTATTACCCATTACACATCGCATGCCCGTAAAAAAATGATGTAGCTCTTTACATAGGCCTAAATCATGCAGCTGCATGTTTCTCCTCTGCATTAACTGAATGCGGTCAACCAAATAGCCTACTCTAAAAACCGTTCTGATGAAAAACGCCTTTAATATAGCGCAGTCTGTGAAGGCCTACGTAAAAGTAGCTCACTTAGAACGAGCAAATTACGGGAATAACTGCATTCCCGTAATAGGCTACATATTACAATATTATTTTGTTGTATATGTTCTTTTTTCCAGGCTTTATTAAACATTTTTTTTTTACAATTAGCCTATTCAATCAACCAAACAAAATTTAATTTATTTATACAGCGCGGATGCGATAATCTGAATAGCTAAATGCATCGTAGGCTAAATGTATTCTCGCAATCTAAAAATAGGTTGAGGTTTGTTTTTTACAGGTCAGTTGCCTCCAGGTTTTTAACGAGTTGGCAACTCGCCTAATTGGCTATACAACACAAGACAGGTTATGACCATTCTTCATCATCATCATTGCACTTGACAGTTTATTTACGACTGTTCTGACGGCTAGTACTGAGCAAGCAATCCACGTGCTGGTTTATAAAGGGTAAATCAAGTTAAGAGCATACAACATCGGACATCTCTGATGGGATAAAATACAGCGTGATTCAATTCCACGAGGTGTGAAAAACATCAGTTGAAAACTGACACGAGCAGAAAACGCGCATAATATCCATGCATTCTGAATCAGCCTAAGCGATTAAAAAGCAAATGCTAAAAGTATTATTATTGCGTGTTATAACACCCACGTTTTGATTTGCTAGTAGCCTGCCATCGAAACAAATTCAGAATAGTCTATCCAAAATCGCCAGTGACGTAATTCTGCTCAAATTTGCAAACACGTTCATTCCATAACAAGATTATTAAAGCAAATATTCGTTAATTAGGGTAAGTTGGCATATTTCATTATTCATTAAAAATCGCTGTTAAAATAACCTGTTATTTTACTTTCTTTTTTTTTAATAATCAATGTCCGTTTATAACATTTCAGAAATGTTTAATTAGTTTATAAATTAAACGTAGATGTTTTCGCAACACGTTTCCAGAATTAACAAATAAAATATTTTCCACCGAGAAAAAGAAAACATGTTTCGTATTGTTTTTTAAAAAAATACATATAAACACAATTCATCAGATTTTAGTCGTAAAAACTCACCGGGGTTGTTAACTCTCACCACGAGCCAAAGATTTTGAAAAATGCTCTTTCAGGTGTGAACAAGATCCATCGTTTGTTACAGGCTCAGTGAGGAAAGGAATATCGAGTATGTGTGAAAAGAAAGGAAGGAAGAGGGAGGAGAGGGAGAATAAGGAGAGAAATGTAATGCATTAGTTTGTGGTGCGTGCTTAAGTGTATACTCTGAAAGACAGAAATTCCCGTTCCCCATACTTTCTGAAATCGGGTTATGACATTAGTTGAACGTTTGGGAGTGCGGGAGGCACACACTGGAATGTTTCACTATATTATGTGGTATACATTTCATAGTTATTAGATTAATTGTCTTTTCTTATGCTTAACCCAACTTAGAATGTATTCTAACAAATATGGACAATAATCTTAAAGCAAATATTCTAACCAATTAAAAAAGTCTCATATGGCTAAAGCAATTTTCTGATTAATAGGCTGTACATGGGCTTAAACAACACTTTTATGTCACACTTTTTCTGTGCATGCAACAACACAGCCATTGTTTCAGATGTGTAGGCTAGAAATATAATGTACATATTAATTCTAATTTCCATCAATGTACTATTGTCTTATCAAAAAGCTGTTCATTGAGATGAGCTCAAGTTAAAGAAAAAAAATCTGCAAAACATTGGCAAACTTTTTTTTTTAAATTATCTCGAAACTCTTGATGTCTGTACGAATATAATTTTCTTCTTTAAAGGGAAAGGACAGACAAGGAGCAAAAAGGGCATGCAGAGATGTGAAAATGGAGAAACGGAAAGAGGGATTAAGAGGGAGGGATGTTCTCCTGCTCCTACTGAGACAGGTGGACATCATCAAGGGAACACACACACACACACACACACACACATCTACAAATTCATTTTTAATCACAAAATGTTACACATTCAAATAAACAATTGGAAACAAAATAAACCTACTGTTAACATTATTTTGTAACACAAAAATAGCATTTACACGCCTGAAGTGAAATTGACAGTTTCACAGCTGACATGTTTAAATCCTCAAAATTAATGGACCAAAAATGTGTAGGTTTAACTCAGGTGAACAAGGTGTTTGTATGATAGGGCGGTCTTTACCTGACACCCCCATGCCCTGCAGTTGCCAAGCTACCAGAGAATGTTCTTGGCAGCACAAAAGCCTACATGTGGGTGGCTATGAATTGTGGGAGATCTTATCGCATCATGACTCCATGACAACGAGACGTTAATGCAGCCACGACACTGCGACAGCGTCACACAGCTGTTTTACTTTTTACTGTTTTTGCCGTTCTCTTCATCTCATCTCTCTTACACTTGTTGTGCATTCATTTTGTTATGTTAATTATTAATGTTAAATGCTAAAAGTGTCTTGATTTGAATCTGTAATGGTTGTGGTGCAGTATAGGTGTGAAAATATGTACATTGACATAGTATGGAATTAACGTTCAGAGTACTGGAGCACTGGAGATGTTGTAAAACAGTGTGAAAAAAAAGCAATGAATCATTCTAAAATGTATTTGTGAAGTGTGTTGGTTATGCATCTGGATATAAGTGTTCGTATTTATTTGCACGTGTGATTAAAATGGTGTGTGTGTTTGTGTGTGTGGTCTTTGCACACAGTCGTGGAGTTACTTCCTGCAGGAAAAGAAAAGTAAAACAGGACGTCTTCAAATCCGCAGGGAAAAGGATTCAAAACCTGTGTCAGACCTCCACACACACCATCTCGCTCCTTTCATTTACTACATCCCTCAATCATTCCGTCTAAAGCTTTCCAAAAACGTAATATGTTATCCGTCATCATACAAGTATCTTTACTTTTATGGCCTATTTTCGTGTCCTGCTTTTATTTACGATGAAACTGTTAACATGTGTTCCAAAGGTTGGTGTTTATGTACAAGTTTAAATCGAGACTCAAAATTTGGAGGTTTGAAAGCATAACGGTTAAAGTGTTGTTGTTAAGTTGTTCATATAACATTTATAAATCATAAAAATCCTAAAGTGTATAAAGCCTACTTTTTTGTGGTGACTGATAGATTGGTGTTGGTAACATTTTATTTTAAGGACCAATATTAAATATTCAATAAATGCCTTATTCTTTATATCATATGCTATATCTCTTAATCTTACCCTATACTGAAGTGTAACAAATACCTTATTATTAACAAGCAGTAAATTAGTTTGACCTTGGTGTTATATTCCTTACAAAAACATTATGCAAATATTGGGAATATATAGCAAATGAAAGAAAAAATACTTTTTTACTAAATGCTCCCTGTTACATGTGAACTATCTTACTATCCTCCGTGTTAACATTTAACATTGTTACCCTTAGGGATGCATTTTAGGCAAGAATGGCCCACAAAGAGAGGGCGATTTCTGATTGTGTTTAGCTGTAATATTTCACAGTGGCATCAACACATAGGTTACGAGTATCTCTTATTATTGATGTAAAAGAAAGCGATGCAAATGCAGCATAAAAGATTAAGTGAAAGAAAGTGTAGGCTGTTTACCTTGGAGAGTAATACGTTAAGAATGTTTAGTGTGAGTGTTTATAGGAATAATCAGCCCCAGATGGGGATTGTTTACTGTGGACTCTTGGCAGATGAGAGCATTAACAGGTAATTGTCTAATCCCTGTCAGTCTCTTTGAAATGGGGCTAACGTTTCATTTGGTGTGGATAATCCTGCCTGGCTCTTATACTCTAGAGCACAGAGTTTGGAGGATCAGGCTTTGTGTCTCTGCAGCGGAAGATGATAGTTCACATAGGAGTATGTCTGGATACAGATGACATCTGAGGTTTAGTCCCGTAATTCCATTTCTTACATTTCATTTCAATATGTTAAGGTTATTGTTTCTGTTGACATTTGCTGAAAAATATAATAAAGTAAATCATCAATTCACAGTATATGGGCCATTGTACAGAACTGGTCCAGAGTCAAAGTTGGAAATGTCTTGGGGGGGAAAAAAGTTGTATGTATGCAAATTGTATAATACCCAAGGTACACATTTCTAGTAATAACCAAAAGTTCATAACATTTGATAATTCAGTATACTTTATTTCTGAAAACATCCCGTGTTTCAGTAGTGCTATCTCATTTTCAATTGTGACAATAATGCTTTGATAGTGACCACATAACTTAAAAAAACTTTAAGTCACATATTAAAAAAGAAATGTACTAAAATTTAGTTTTTTTTTTCCCCAAATATGAAGATAATGTCATAATAATGACTTGTTTTTTTGTGGTGACAATTCAATGGGATAACACGCTAAAAAAAGCCACCAAATTTATCGGTAGTAACGATTTAAAAAACTTTTGAACCTGGCTCAAAGATGCTACAGCACATGGTTAGCTAGCATAGTCCTGAAAAGGTATATATATAAAAACAAAATGTTTTAGAAAAAAACTCCCAAAAAGTGTGATTAGTTTTACACACAGATTTTTCAGATTTTTTTACGCATTTTTCTCAAAATGATGAGACCTATCCACTCATACCTTGTAGCTATAAGAGAGATGAATATTTCCTGATCACAATGTGTGAGTTTAGATCAAATCAGTCTCAACCAATAGACTAAACATATACTGTTTCGGTGGTGACATGAAAAATGCAGGACGCATTATTCTTATTTTTTACATGAAGTTTAATCATTTACAAAGAAAACTGATATATCTTTTAACTATAAAAGTACAAAAGTATTTCAATATTTGTAGTTGGGGTTAATATATTTTATATATTAAGGGTTGGGGTCTGGGACAGCAATCTGCCAGTTGAAAGTACCTAGTAAATTATGGTTTTCATATATATTAAGCTTACTAATATTTTAAATATTATTGTGGGTTTTTAACAGATAATAGAATGTCCTTAATACATGTCTATGATTTGCATAATACACTCTAAAAATGCTGGGTTAAATAATATAGTATGGACAAAACCTGTAATTGTGTTGTGTTGATCCAGCGGTTGAATTGCTACCCAGAAGGTTGGGTTAAACATTTAACTGAGCCACACAGTCAAAACAATCCAATTGATGGGTTTGCCCATATTTCACCCATCACTAGGTTGTATTTAACCCAACATGTTTTAGAGTGTACTAATCCATTTTGAATATGTTTTTGTTTGCAGGACAGCAGTTTGCACCACTTCTGTAGAATGGCTCATTTCATTTACATTCATCCATTACAGCTGCAGACTCTTGCAGAAAATAGGTTACTAATGTAACTTAGGCAGGTTTAAAGAGAAATATTTAAAGAATATCGGATTAAAAAAATTCCTTCTTCAAAACGTTCTGCCATTTGTTACATTAACTGAAACCATCAGGCGGCATTAATGGAAGATATTTCGGAAAACATAAAGGAAGATATTTAGGAAAAATGTTTGTAATCATGCTGTTTTGGGCCACCATTGACTTCCATAAATAGGGACAAAAGTCAATGGTCACCCAAAACAGCCTGGTTACACACTGTCTTCAAAATATCTTCCTTTGTGTTCAGCAGAACAAAGAAATGTATACAGATACGGAACTACTTGAGATAGAGCAAATGATGGCAAATTTTTATTTTTGGCTGAACTTTAGTATCTTTAAATATCTATGGATCATTTGTACTGTATAAATTTGTGTAGACCGGTTTGTAGAACGATGCGTTAAAAGAGGCTTGATCATTTGATCATGGGTGCTTTTTAAAACATATAAATTGTTATTTTGCACAAGTTTTGTAACAGATTTAGGGGTGGGGTTAGGTGTGGTCATTCATAAAAATAACACCTAGTAAATTATGTAATTGTAAGTTTAAAGTTTATTAAGTAAAATATACAATCTTGTAGCTTTATTTTTTTCTGTGGTTTACACAATTTTCCATCAAATCAAAGTTTGCAGTGAGTTACCCAATAGCTAACAGGCTATGTTAATAGCTTATAACTCCTAAACAAAGACCCCTACGGGAATAACAAAAAGAAACTGCAGTAAACATAAAGCTATTATGCTACATACCAGTGTGTTCCACAACAAAGCTGATGAAACAAGATATTATCTCCTTTACTAGTACTAGCACCACCAGTAAGTATCCACTGAGCAGTGAAGATGTCAATGGAGACTATGGAGGAACTGGCAGAGTGGATGACCATGGCAATATTGGAAGGATGGACATCCATAGCAGAGCTCGCTGGACCGCTGACCATGGTGGACCGAGTGAATCGGAGACAGGAGGATTGTGAAAATAAAATGTAATCATGTATTCAATAAAAGTAACTGCAGTCGGGTTACAAATATTTTAAGATAATATTTAACAAAACATAATCTGATTACAATCACTTATGTTTTGGAATCTTATTATAATTAATACAGATGTAAACATGTAAATACATGTAAACAGTTCCTTACTGGTGACAGGGCATTAAATTTAAACGAATCCGAAACATAATTTTTGTCATATTATATGTGATGGATTTCATTTTTGCATTCATTTAATTACATTTTTGCATCATTATGCTTTAACACAAACTACTCTTAGAATTTATGTTTATTGAAAAACAAGTTTAATATTCGTTTCAATGTATCTATCAAAGTATCAAGAAGATAAATATGAGCATTTTTTCAATGCCTGTTAAACAAGGTTTCAAATGAAACCAATCAGTAATTCTGAGCAGTTGTAATGCTAAGAAAAAAATGGGGGCAAGTCTTTTCAGTCATTTGTTTTCTTTTCCTCTGGGATATTTCTAACGTGTTTATTTTAGATATGAATGACAAGTAAGTCATACAGGCATGAGGGTTAGTTTAAATGACAGATGACAGATTTTTTTTAACAATTTATTTCCTCATACTGCAAGCACACACAGAGGTCAGAAAAGTGTTGTGTCTTTTTTTCTAAGTCCCTTCTTTTTCTTTTTCTCACTTTAGAAACATGCACATGCATGCACACATCCAGCACACAGCCTTTGTTTTCTTTCTGCTTTATTAGTGCTCAGCCCCCCTAGAAAGTGCCTATAAAGACGTGTGTGTTTGGGTGTTCACTTCAAAGCTACACACACACACACACATACACTCACACAAGCTATGAGACTTTTCCTGAGGGAAGTGTTGTTATGTGTTTGTTTTTGGGACAATCCTCAGAGGCTTTTTTTTAGAAACCTTTTAGATTTCGGAACCAAAGCTGATTAAAGCAGGCGGGGGTCTATCAAGCGACGGCCATCACTCAGCACTTCTGCCCAGCAGGAAGTGCCTATCAGAAAGTTGGGAAGGATCTGCAGCTATGGCACGAAAGGCGATCTCACTACAAATGGCATAACAATTACAGTATAACAGCATTGTCATTCGAAGTCTGATGTCATATTACCATGGTACAGCCCAGTTTTTCTGTCATCTGATTCCATCATTATTATGATATTGAACATCTAATCACAAATTAAATTTTTACAAAAATCTGAATTAAAACAACTTAATTAATTAAAATTACAATTATTTCACATAATTTGGTTTCACTTTATTTTAAGGATCCTTTAAGGTTCCCTTGTTACAGTGTAATTGCACATTTTATTACTGAGTAACATTAATTAACTACCCACTATATGGTTAAGGTTAGGATTAGGATTTGACGTAGGGTTACTTGCATGTAATTATTCATAAAATATAATTATATTTAACTACACGTAACATGTAAAGTGACACCTTAAAACAAAGTGTTATAGGTAATAGTATGGTAATAGTTGAGAATATGCAGTACACTATATTCCATATGGAACAGACTTTTCTATTTTATTTAAAGAGACAGTACTTGAAACAAAATTCTCACAGATTAAGAAACACCACTGTGTAAAGCCAAGCCTTTTATATATATATATAATATATATATATAGTCAGTATATATATATAGTTTCACCCCGGTATAGTGGGGGCATGTTGATATAGGGTCTTATTATGATGGTTGTCAATGTTTTTCAAGTCACTTTTTTTCTCATAGCAAACTGATCTCATCCTCAGATATTTTGGTAAATGCAGGTTAACATTGCATGATCAGCTGCCCGTCATGTTTTCCCACACACACTGCTGAAACAAAAAAGCAGTTGCACTTTATTAAAGAATAGACATGGATCGCGAGAGATGGAGTCAGAAACTGACAGCCTCAAATCAAATACAGGTGCTTACACTTCCTGTTCTGCCAAGTTCTTTCCTGTTCACCTTCCTATGCCTCTGTGCAGGAAGACCCTTTTCTTCTAAAATAACCTATGCCCGTAGCATTTACCTCTTAAGTCCTTCCAACGGTGAACAAAAGGTTAGAGTTTTCTGTGTTCTTTCTTCTTTAAGCAAGATGTGTGTGGTTAGCTTCTCCAAACGTTTTTTATCTGGAGTTGTTTTGAAACCTTTTTTCTTTCCATTAATCAACTCTATCTTTGAACTCAACTACACTCTAAGAAATTTGCTGAAATACAGCCCAACGTATTTTATTAATTTGAACTAATTTTAAATATGCATTGCATTTAGTTAGTGCTCTACAGAAAAACAATACACACGATAACAAACAATAACAAAAACACATAACTCTTATCTGTGCAAAATCATGGTCAGTACTTTTAGAGCAAATGTGTGTCAGTTATACTATTAAGTAGTCAGGAATGAATGAATGAATATGGAAGGCTGGAGTTCTTGTACTGAATTAATAATTGATAATAATAGACTGAAAATATAAAGGGCCCTATCATATACCCGGCGCAAGGCCAGCGCAAGTGTGTTTGCGGGAAAATGACAACTGCATCGGACTGAAACTAGCAAAGGCATCAGCACACATTACAAATAATAAAACCTAAGGGTTACAGTGTAAAATAATATTATTATATGGGCTACGTATATACAATAATGTAATGACAGAATTAGCTGTCAATAATGTGTATCATAGTTAGCCAAGCGCACAAGCAGATCCGTTTTCTCTCCGGAGACGCGTTCAGTCTTTGTGTCTGCAAATTCTGGCATGTAAATAGCGTTTTCCATGGCGCGAGCGCAACTCGCTCTTAAAGGGAATGGGAGATGAGACTCTGATTGGTCTATTGCACTTCACGCCCAAAAAACACCTATTACTTATTATTACTTACCTATTACTTACACTGACCGTTTACCCGTCGTTAAAATAGCAAAAGTAGATTTAGAGACAAATGTACACCAAAATGTTCGCCAATTTCCCATGACATTGCAACCATGCATCTAATGATCGAATGTCTTTACATTACCCAAATTTTGGTATGCAACAACATAAAAAACAAAAAAACAAATGTGCATTATATTCCACATTGTTGGTCCTGTCAAATGATCTACCAACATCAGCTGCGTTGTTTCACTGCCATTCATAAATCCTCTGCTGCGGCCTCAAGGGACGGTAAAGTGTCCAATGAAAGCAAAGTCTAGATGATATACGTAGGTATGCATACGTAACATTTACAAGCATTAAACGTGTGCGTTTTTATTGATGCTAAAACATACAATTTAGACGTATTTTAAAGTTTAAAAAGTACAAATCGCTATGTATTTTTAGTAAAAAAAAAAAAACCCAAAACAATCCTTTTTGTATCGAATATAAAATGCAATTGACCGAAATTAAACATTTTCGTAACAACATAGCATTTTAAAATATTTTTCTAGTCACTAATCCTACTCCTACCGCTAAAGCTAAACATAACTATCTCTGTATCTCTTATAAGAAAACATGATAGACAGATAAATGCAATTACAATCATTTATTTATTGCAAAAATGTCAAAAGCAGTACTAATGTAAACCCAAATGAAGTCCTCTCTGGCGAAATACAGTAGGTTTGTGTAAGGTGCAGAGCAAAATTTCTGTTGTTATTCGCTGAAAATATTGCATGTATATTGATCTTGCATATTTCTAATCATATTAAAGCAACAGAACTAAAATTATATCATGTTTATCAGCACCACAGCAAAAGTGATGCTGATTTTCAGGCAACCCGTAACCTATGTTTTTCCGAACTTCTACCTGTGAAAGTGCATTGTAATTGAACAGCACTGAAAAGCGTGACTTCCCACCCATGAACTCATACTAGATTGATAGTCTTAGTTCCAAATTATGACGTCACATAGCCCAATGGCAACCCCTACAGATGCAATGTTTATGCAAGTGGTACTACAATAAAAGGTACAACAGCTTCTCTTGCCTTGTTGCCTCATTTTTCATCCTCCATTTCCCTGAAATAAACAAAGAAAGCACTTTTGGCGATAGAAATTATTGTAAATGAGCACAAGCCCAATACGGTCATGTTTACATCTAGCTACCACAATTACTTGTGCTCGGGCAGTTTGGCGTGACTTGCCATAGTTTTTATCGTTGAATTGACTACAGAGACCGTCTCTGCATTTAATAAGAAATTGGTCACTCTCGTCATTATACATCCCTGTCATTATACTGTACAGTGCTTTGATGCAACCTGTGTTGTTAAAAGCGCTATATAAATAAAAATGATTGATTGATTGATAGTATTACAGGCAGCCCAATACGGTTTGTTTACATCTAGCTACCACAATTCCTTGTGCTCGGGCAGTTTGGCGTGACTTTCCTCATTAAAATATTCATGACTTGCCATGCTATAAAAACAGGTAGTTGCAGCTGAGTGGGTCTGCAGGAGTTTGATGCCGCTGCTCCATCTCATGAAAAAACTGCGCTCCACTACTGCGCAAACTCTGGCTCTAAACGATGTCATTGAATCAAGATGTCAGCGGCCATACTAAGATGATTTGGCTTCAGTTCCCTATAGTGAAAGGAAGAGATGTCTTGTCCATCTTTTTTACAGTCTATGGTTCCACTCCAAGAGGTCAGAAATGTCAATCTTGACCTTGTGTATTTAACTCCTCCCCTTATTACAGCTGTGAGGCTAGGCGCATCTCACACAAGCCTTTTGTAACGAGTATGTCAGTGAGGCATGGGCTTAGACATGAAATGACAAAGACTAAACTCTGGCAGCATAAATCACACAGAACAGAATGAAATATTATCATTTCATATTAAGTAAATAGTTAAATTTCACATTTCAATGCTGAAAATATGTATTTGTGAGTTTAGATACCAAAAAGTATGTCAGTTTTGTAATTAATTGTACTTTTTATAGAGCTAATTTTTCATGAGATCACGTTGCCTTAATGAAAAAAATAGGTAACTACTAGATTTTTCGCTTGTTGAATACTTAGCATTACATTTACATATTTCACTCTTAGTAGTAGTTTATAGCAGTTTATTTTGACTGCTGATAAACCATGCTTTCACAAAAATAATTAGTTTAACTGTGTGGCCATTTCATAAAACAACAACAACAAAAAAGAATTGTATAGTCAAATATATACATTTAAGATGTTTTCATGTAACAACAGAAGCAATGTAAACATTGATTTTGGGGACATTATAGTGGAAAAAAAGGTGTAAGACCATAAAACACACATGTTGCTAATCAGCATGCACAGCTTTAAGTCAGACACCAATAAGTCTGTTCAGAACCTGTTAACTTCAATTCCATTCAAATATGGTAGAAAGAGAAAAGCTACTGGGAATATCACTGCATTCCAAAATGCAAGTTGGCTGAACTTTGTCCTGACAATTCATAACACAAGAATTCATATCACATGACCAATTACATATGTCATGTGATCTGTTTTCTAAGTTAAAATAACATCAATTTTAAATCTGAAGGAATTTGTTAAACACATTACAAATAAGATTGGTTTGACAGAGTAAGATTATGTTTGTTATACAAATCCCCATTTATAACCAGTGTTTGAAGTTAAATGTTAAAAGAATAGTTCACCCAAAAGATGAAAAATCATTTACACACCCTCAAGTAGTTCCAAACCTGTAACACCTTTGTTTTGCTGAACACAAAGACAGATATTTTGAAAAAAGGTTTGTAACTAGGTTGTTTTGGGTCACCATTAACTTCCATAGTAGGAAAGAATATACTATGGCAGTCAATGTTGACCACTGAAACTCATCCAGGTTTGGATTTACTAGTAAATGATGTATTTAGGTGAACTATTCCTTTAAATGGTAATGATTAAACATCTCTGAAGAACGTTAAATTTCACGTTTTTTTCCCCTTAAAAACTATATGTAACTTAGAAAAATATTGTAATCCAGTGTGTTGGAATCCAGTTGAGCAAGAGGTTTTGGAGACTGATAACTGTTCATGTTTGTCAAACATGCCGTGCAGTGCAGCAGCATAACCACCAAGCATACAAAGTGGTACTGTTCTGTGTTGATGATTTCATTATCGCACGGTACATGCTTTACAAATAGTTGATGATTAACAATTTAGCATCAAGCACTAAGTAGCAGCTGCCATATTTGCAGTCACCGCACAGCTGACAGGTGCACAAAATGGATGTTGACATGTTTTCCCCCTTTCACTCTCTCTCTCTCGTATCGGCTGAGGTGAAAAGAGATAGTTTAAGTATGTGTGAGTGTGTGTCTGGAGGTGGGCGGTAATGAAAGACAAAGTGAATGAAGGGCCATGTCTGGTTCACAGGTTTTTTATTTCTTACTTATTTGGAAGGGGGAGACTGCAGCGAGTAGGTGTTAATTGACAGACAGCACACTGACCCGATGAGTGTTTGAACGGGGTGATCAGGTGGCGGAAGAGAAATCGGGGTATCACATGTGACTAAACACATTCATTCTGACCCCTCAATTCACCCCTGACAATGAAGCGACAGACAAGCTTCAGTGAGACTTTATCTGACCGGGCCCTGGTCCTAAACACACACGCACACAATACATGCCCCAGAGGACTCCCCATTACATGTGTCCGCAGAGCTCTTTGATTATTTTTATCTGCAACAGGAAGCACCCCTCTAATAATAAACCTTCAGATCAGAGTGATGACAGATCCCAATTAGAGCAGAATGAACAACAAAAGGGAAGGAGAGGGATGTGCTTCAGTCTAACGATTCTTTGGTTTGCTTAAAACAAGAAATAGAAGATGATTAGAGCTTTATGAAGCAGGAAACTCAACAGTAGAGCTAGGAAATGAATTAGGCACAGAAAGAATCAGATGAGCAGCAAAAGAGAGATAAAGAGGAAAAAAATAACACTTGTTTTCAAAGACAGAAACCGTGGACTGATTAAGTGTGCCATCTATGATGAGAAAGGAAGTGAGTGAGTGACGCAGCTCTCTGATTGGACATCCCGCTTGTGGCACGCACGTGACACGCCTCTTTCTCCAAACATCCTCCTTCCCTTTTATTAGTTATATCAAAAGACTAAAAACTATAGATGGTTTATTATGCATGTACAGCATTTCTGTTTGCAAGAACAAAATATTTTGGATTGTGTTAATCGATCTAAGAAATATGGCCAACATTTTATTCCAAAAGCCATTATCACAGTAATAATAGTAATATCACAAAATAGCAATTCTTTCTGTAAATCTGCTTTAAAGCTAAACCTGAACTGAACTGAAAGCAATTGCAGACTCTGGTTTAATATACTTGAAGAACTGATGGAAAAGTTATGTGAAAAAGTTATTTTTATAATTTTATAACGTCCTCTGGTCATCCAAACCCTTTGTGCCTTTTTTTCTCTTGTGAAACACAAAGGAGATATAGAAGAAAGACCTGGCTATTCTTATACCATGAAACAAAATGAAAAGGAAAAGAAGCTTATAAGTTACAAAAGGGTCCAAAAATTTTTTTGCAGTCATATGACAGCTTTGTGTGAAAAAAAGACTGAAGCTTAATTTAAGCTTAAGGGAAAAAATTCCCAATTTTCTTAATAGTGATTTGTGATCATCTCAAAACATTTAAACAAATCAAGTTAAATGTAATCACCAATAAAGTCAGCACATAAAATGTCACTTTTAAACTGATAATACTGATACTAACAAACTAATTATATTTGGGATGTATGGAGGGGATATTTTCAACAAATTGTGGTTTAGAAGAAAAGGAGAGAATTTAAATTTTTCTGCAAACAATTTCTATAAAGAACTGGATATAAAAAATATATATATTAATTTATAATGTTCCAGATTTTGGTCATTTTTCTTTTCATCAAACACTGCCATAATTTTCAAAGAAAAGGTCTTCTACCTCTCTTATTTAAACGACACTCTGATAAACGGCATGTGTCCTCTTTAAGACTTAATGTAAATAATGTAAATCACAGTGCTTTGATTGGGTAACATCTTTGCATATGTAAGAAGTATTACATGTGGTATTCACTGCACTGAATTAAAGTGACTGAAGCTCTAGCAAAGCACTCATTCCAATTTGGAAGAACGTGTGCATTTTTTATGCTACTAGGAGGAACAATGTGAAAATGCATCATTTACTCACTGGTTTGTGTTACTAACACAAAAATAGCAATAAAGAATTTTGTGGAAAATATTGCCTGACATTAAAATTCACTAATCACAGACTGGATATTACAATTAAGCTTGTTACTTACTAGTTGCAGCATTTATTTTATATTAAGTAATATAATTTTAAATTCATTGTTCTTGGTTTAATGTCCCTTCCTCCTGGAAGTAAACGTGTTTCAGAGTAGGACTTCTTATTCTTTGGAATAATGTTACATTTTAGATCAAACGTGAGTAGCAGGACTGCATGTTAATAAAATAATAATTTTTTAAAACTTATCAAATGTGTATATCTGATACAGGTGTCTTTTTGACATTGGTATGGGAGGAATTTTTCTACCCTGCCCAGTCCAGCCAAGTATACATGCTCTGAACACACAGAGACACACACTTTAACACACTGTCCACACCCCATTCACACCAACACTGACAGACATCCCCCAAATAGCAAACACCTGGACTTGACACACACACACACACACTAAAATCTCATGAGGGAAGCTTGGGGCTCAGTAGAAACATCAAACATCAGAAACTAGAGAAAAGAACCCAGCTGGAATATACAACTCAACAGTGCAGAGAAGCAGAGTCGGAGACAGAGGGAGAGAGAGAGAGAGAGAGAGAAAGAGAGAGAGAGTGTGTTTTGGACAGGATTAACCATTTACCTACAGCTGTCAATCACACATATATGCTTCTGACACTTAAGTCTTGATCAAACTCTGTGATTGTTGGAACTCTTTGCTAAATCATGGTTAAGTAAAAAAAAAATCAATAATAATTTTTTTTTTTGAATATGTTGAAATAATGTGAACTGATTGTTTCAACAAGAGCATATACATTGATTAGCAACCTCAGAGCTTGTATGTCTGAGTGTAGATGTTTATATGGAATTTTCACTTCTAGAACCTGATTGTTGTTTACTGTTGTTAATTGTCTGCAGTTGAAAAACGTCAGTATGATTGCTTAGGAAATTAATAGCATACCTCCAATCAACATTCCACTTTTCCAGTTTGAAGAATCATTTCTAATCACATCACAAAAGTGTAATAGTAAGATAGTCAGGGTTAAAGATTTGCTTGCCCTACAAGCTTTACTAATAAAAACAACACAGAGCAGAGAGACAGATGACACCCCCTATGCTCTTTATCTGCAGTGCTTATTCAGATGTGTGTGTGACTGCATGCTCTCATTTGGCCATGTGTGTATATAGGACAGTGTGGCAGTGGGATATCACAGCTGGCAGAGATCTGAGAAGAGCTTTCAGAGTTACTTACTCTAATCCAAAAGTACAGAGAGACAGAAAGAATGTGTTGGAAAGATATTAAACTTGCACTGTTTTCACTTAGCAGGATTAATCAACAAACCTTTATTAACCCAACACAAATCCTTTGGGCACACCACTAATTAGACTGTATATGTCATTGTAACCAATGAGTGTATGTTAGTTGTCTGTTACAGCCATATAGGGTAAAAAAGAGAAGAAAAAAACACAGAGCAATTTGAGGATAAAAGGTCCTGGTTCAGTTAGAGGACAGAAACTTTTATGCTGGTATTCGTGAATCATATTCCAGTGAAAAGCACAGTGACTCTAAAGGGGCAAAGAAAGAGCAAGTTTATTTTTGAATCATCAATAATACAAAGAGCAATTTATTTTAATAATGCAACTGCTAAAAATATTGAACACAGTGTGAAAAAAGGTAAGAGAACAATGACTTAATATGACTGTCGCAGCAGGTGTGAACCCAGATGAAGCTCAATGTCTGCCAGACTTGGTGAAGAGTGAGAATTGCCATTTGGTCTGTGTGTGTGCGGTGATTGTTTGTGAATATGATCCTGCTGAGCAGTGTAGTTCTAAGAGGGTGTGTTGAGGTGTCATAGTACAAATAGCTTCCACAACCATAGCCGCTGATTGTAATCCCTCTTTCATAGTGACCATCTGATACAAGCCTCGATGCGAGCTGATAACTAATTAGTGTCAGAGATGATCTCTCACAGTTTTTAATTAGAGAATTACAGCAACAGTTATCACAGGCCTGTTTATTTTAACCGAAGATATAAGCTTGCCCATCTGATAACAAACTAAAAACACCAGGACACCCTCATTTGTCTGGAAAAAAATAAAGAGAAACTTTTATGGACCATAAACTGTAATGTTTAAAATTCCAAAAGGCTGAGTGTAAATACAAAATACACAAAAGAACCTAGTGTATTTTCAATGCAGACTTAAATAACACTCCTAAGGTTATAAAGGAATAATGTTAAAGCATTCAAGTGACCCATACTTAGAAATCAATGTACAAATGCACATTCATAGAGAGAAAAACTTGCAAAGCAAATGAAAAAATGCTATAGATATATAAAACTAATGTGTGTAACTAATAGTAATGAACAATACATTACTATAATTATTTTGGAGTTCTGTGTAATTAAACTTTGATATATGGTGATTCACTTTCTTAGCATATTATGTATGTAACCCTACTTTACTTTAAAAGTGTTTAAAATCCTTAACGACGGTTTACATGATTTAAAGGTCTAATACCTCAAGAAGCTGTGGTTTCCAGTCATTTTAAAACAATAAACAAAATTCTGTCATTTTCTTTTAAACCAAAATTAGTTCCCTTCCACATTTTCAAACTAATACTGGCGCTGTTATAATACTATTACTTGAATAATAATACTTCTGTTAAGAAATATAGAACATTACTGTTTAGCAGAACAGTAGCAAAGAAATACACAGACACAGTGTTGCAGAAATAGTGAAGTGAATGTTTATATTGTTACAGCAGATAATATATGCTGTAAAATATATGGTTATATTTTACAGCAGCCCTAAGTTAAAATAGCATGGCTGCATCTGCCAATCCATTTTTTTTGTATTTGTTAACACTATTGGGTAGCTTTTGAGTTGGGTTTGGTGTAGGGGCTATCGCCAACATGATAAAGCATTCATCTTTAGCGACACTCACTGGATATTTGAATTCTGAAAGGCCAAACGTACCTTGAGCAATATTAAATCTCGTATTAAATGTGTTTTAGCACCACTCTCTGGACATTTCACTTTGAAACTGCTTCGAAACATGCAGTACGCTACATAATTACGGGATTGCAGAGTCACGTGTTTTCCAATGAGCCTGAATTGATATTTTTACATGGATAATATCTCTGTGCTAATTTTTATTTTTTTTGTTATACACTGAAGCTGTCTATTTACTTTCACACTATTACTATGATGCTAGACACATTGTTATGATAAAGCGTGTATATATGCATTTATTAATGTGTGTGTTTCCTGCTGTTAGGAATGTTCAGTATTTTTGAGCTTATGTGGGTGTGGGTTTGAGAATGTTTGTGTGTATTTGTGTGTGTGTGTGTGTGTGTGTGTGTGTGTGTGTTTGCAGGACAGTACGCTGTTTCAGCTGTAGTTTATTGTCGTGCTGTGATTCTCCCTTACTGAGAAAATATTGTGGTACATCTGTTCACACTTAGCCTTACCACACACACATACACACACAGGGAGAGATTAGAGATCAGATGAGAATCTGAAATACTTTAGGGTGTTTTTAGTGAACTGAGATGAGAAATTATGATCTTAGCATTCAAACATCATTAAAAGTCAAATGACCATGTAACACACAGATTCACCAGACTGTAAAAAGTGAAAGTGTGAAGTTGTTGCCTCTGACCCTAAAATGTATTTTTGTTGGTGTAACATAAAGAAGCCAGATTGATTGTAATAAATAATATGTAAAAAATATTGTTATAAAATGAAAAAAATGTGACCGTTCATTTAGATCAGAGTGCAACACACACACACACACACACACACACACACATATACACATCAGAAGTGAGTACCTCATATGACAATGAATTTTAAGTACTGAGAACTTTAAATGTCCTCACATTTTTTCTGCAACATTTACACTTTATATATTTATGAAAATATTTGTGCACTGAATAATCACAGAGAACAATATGTTAATTATTACATGAAGTACTTTGTAATTACTTTGTAATTAGACAATTAGACAATGTTTTTGTTTGTAAGCACTTTTAAATATAGCAGTGCAGTTTTACAAAATGGTGGCCCTTAAAAGCATGCCAAAGTCTGCACACACTAACACAAATGTGAACTTTTTGCAGTTGCATTCATCAAAACCATTCCCACCTACAAACTACAATCCCTATTCAACAAAAATTTTACAGATCTGTTTTTTAATTTATTGGTTCTTATGTTCATCAATATGACACATTTATTCTAATCATTGTTACATAATTAAAAAAATATATTTAATGCAACATTAAAATAATAACCCAAACAATAATGCAAGCAATGACACACACACACATACACACATACTTTTATATATACACTTGTAAAAGTTTGGAAACGTTCTGATTTTTAAACAATTTTACTGAAGTCTCTTGTGCTCACCAAGGAACAAGGCTGCATTTGTGTGCTCAAAAATACAGTACAAAGAGAAATGTGGAATACAATTTAAAATAACTGTTTTCTATTGTTTTTACATATTAAAACATTCTTTACTGCTGTGATGCAATTAATTTTATTGTCATTACTCCAGCTTCACGGTCATGACTTTTATTTTGCTATTATGCTCTATTTGCTTTAGTTTCTGTTCCTTTTTTCTAAGGTTTCTCGTTTATCGTTTCCCTGTGTTTGGCTCTGTTCTTTGTCCAGCATTGTCTTACTTGATTTTTAAGAGCTGCTGTGCCACACCCACTACCTAGACTGCACACTTATATATTTTTCCACACCAGCCTCACTGAGGGATCCAAAGCACATCTGTCTATGAGTGATCCTCCTTTGTGGTGTGGATGCTAGCTAATAAAGACTCCCCTCTCATCATCAGTCCCCCATTACAGTTAAAAGGAAGATTATTATGAGAATTTGAAAGAGCAAATTCCCCAAAAACCTTTCTTCACAACCGGTTCTATGCATATCAAAATCTTGTGTGCCTCTGCTGGTTCTGTCCAACCCTGAATCTCCCTTGTCAAAGAGTACAAGTCTCCTTTGGTTGAAATACTCCAGCCCAGTCTCCTTCTCCCACCTACTTTGCTAAATACAGCCAGTTCTCTACTTTTACCTACAATGGATCTCTTCAGTCCCTTCAGTTCTTCTGGCAGTGCCTCCATCTAGTCAATTTGAGTTGTCTGCACTTCCAGAACCTGGTGTGTCGATCCTGTGTCTGAACTTCACCTCGGACCTCTGAAAGTTCAGTTGCTCCTTGGCTCCACATTCCCTCGGCTCCACAAAGGTCCATCAGTCCTTGGACTGGGTTTCCTCATTCCAAAGTCATCACCCTGCCTCCACTGTAGAGTTCTCTGTCTGTGCCACTTTCCTCTATACACCTGGTTCCACTGGATTTCTCAGTCCCTCCAGCTCAGCCTTGGACCTCAGTCTGACAACTGGTTCTCAGTTCTCTCAGTCCTCCACCCTGGCCTGCTGTGCCCCTATTTCCACTTTGATCCCACAAGCTTATGCCTCCAGCTCAGCCCTCCAGAGCTGTGTTGTTACCCCACGGTTTCATATTTTTTGGCTCTGCCTGGGTTTCCACCACTCTGGTGCAAGTTATTAATTAATAACTTGTTTGCTCCTATGGTTACTGATTATGTTCTTCTTCTCGTTCTAATTGGAGGATGAATATTCTAAGATGTACAATTATCTTTCCAGAAAACACACAGCTATGAATTACTTTTAGGTCTGTTTGGAACATTACATTTCCACATTAGTGTGCCAAATTAAGTACAGGGTAAAAAGTTCAGATCCTTACAACCTAAAACAGCAAAAGAACAAAAATCAACGAATACACTGACCAAGCAAATAACTTTAACCAGTTTAACCAAATAATTTTAACTGACTTTTAGGCTAACATAGTTTGCAAGTGAAAAGATAAATAGCATTTCTCAAAAGGAGTTGGTAACATTGCTGTTGAAGAAAATAAATGTAAAGTTTTATTAATAGTCTACTAATAGGGGCTTTGCTACTGAACACTGCTGAGAGATGCAAAGACTTCAGTTGTGCATTATTTTTTAATAACGGCCCGTCATCAGTAATTCTTTGCACACACTCACACAAAACACACACATTGACCCCATGCGTTGTGTGTGAAGGGTGTCACAGCAGAATGACCTTCCTTATTTCAGATGTGGTAACTGTATCTGCGCTGACCCCTTCAACCTTTCCAAAGCTCACCCCCTGCCATCTCTGCCTCTCTCGCACACATACGGCTGGGGCAGCCCAGTCCCTTATTTGTTCAGTATGCAGGACTAATTTTTCGCATGTAGCGAGTGCACAAGTTGTGCGGCTGACCGATCTCAACCCTAGGCTTACCTTATGGAGTTAGTTACTGTCACACACAGTTCAACCCTGACACTACCAATCCAATCATGCTCCCCGACAAAGAAAGAGAGAGAGAGATCGCTTGAAGGGTTCCAATGTCTTTCCAGCCAGTGTCTCACCCCCCTGTTTAAAGCTCTGATCCTTATCGTAATTAATTCAATAAACCCGCAATGTGCCGCCAACCTCTTAGCCCCTCTGTCAGACGTGGACATGGATAGACTTTAACTATTCGTGTCTGTATGCTAGTGTGTGTGTGTGTGTGTGCATACATTCTCTGTGAGGAGTTTTCAGTTTGGTGTATGAACTAGCATCTTAGCAATTGTATCTGAGCGTGTTACTGGAATCTGGAATTATATTGGGTGTGTGTGTCTATGCGGATGTTAATATCAGGGAAAATCAGGAACAGACTAGGCACAAATCTTTTTCTTGCAGTAGGGCAAAGTATAAAGGTTTAATTACATTTGTTTTAGCCTTAAAAAAATGACTCACAGAGGTTTCCTTTAACAATTTCTAAGCCAAGGTCAGTGTCACTGCAACAGTTTTCAGTGTGTGTGTTTGTGTAGGCAATATTTGGACCTTTTCTTTATTTTTAATAATTGTATAACTACAGTTTTGTAAATGAACTAATTAGCAAGATTCTAAATGACTTGAATGAGCTTTAGAGTGCTTTTGAAATTCCTATGAATGTTAATAAACACTTTAATACAAATAAGAGAGCTGTGTCTCTAAACCCAGTATCTGACTAACTGTCTTGCTATGTTTCTTAAGTTATCATAATTACCATACAAGATAGTAATTCATAAATTATGCTGTAGATCAGCTGTTAATGTCCTCTAAAATAATTTGTTTTTTAAAATGACTCTGAATTTATGTATCTACAAATTCTCATAATGCATCATTACAATGATCATTATGCTTTAGTTTTTACAGTAGTTAAGTCAAATGGTTTTAACACCCTAGGTTTTGAGAAACAATCAAAATTTTGGTTTAATCACACACACAGCACTTACCGTTTCAATTTTCCTCAGGATTTTAGTGCACTACCCATGAAGTGCTGATTGATGCTCTGGTAACCAGACTCACCAGCACCTGGCTTAATCTGCACGCTTCGCACAGGTAACTAAACACTCCAACAGCATTAACTATCTCAAGGAAATCAGGCAGCACAGATGCATGCAGATCCCTTCATGGCTACACTAAAAGCCATTAGCTACAATAATATCCAGAGTATCAGTATAAACAGACTAAATGTCATCATAGAGATTTAAAATAATTGAGAAGGTGATATAGATGGACATAGAACAGAAGCAAGAGGTATGTTATGTTTTGTTAGGACGTTTTTAATGCTGCAGGTTGTGTGGGTATTGGAGAGTTGGATTTACTCAGGGCTCAAAAGAGCTTACAGACAGTTTGTTAAGGTTCAGGGTTAGCTGGGCTACCTAAGGCATAGTATTTTTTGTTGTTGTTGTTGTTGTTTTGTCTTAAAACATATATTTATGTGTTTTCATAAGAATTGGTCACACCTTGTTTTAATAGTTCACTTTAGACATGCTACTACTAACAGTAAGCAACTTTGCAACTACATGTCAACACACAATTTTGATGTGTCAACAACATACAACATACTTACTATGAGAAACTTTGCAAGTGTATGTCAACTTATTCTACAGACCCTACATCTAACAGTCTAGTAGTAGACATGTAGCTGCAAATTAATGAGAATTAGTTAAGTTGCAAAGTTTAAAGTAAATATTTATTTATTTATTAAAGCAGCTGAAGTACTATAGTTTTGAGGTTTTACTTAAAAATTTGAGCATGTGTTATCATTAATTGCGCCTAAGCAGCATTTTAAACATTATATGTACATAATATGCAAAGAAAATATCTATGGACTTACCAAATGAAAGGTTTGGCAAATTCATTATTAGAAGACCAGTGAAAGTGATGAGAATCAAATCTTGTCACAAAATAGGACTTCAATCAAATAGTGTGTGTGATGTAGCTATCCTGCAGTCACAATTTATTACATTTCAGAGCATATCATGCTATTTACCATTGACCTTTGGCCCCGCTGGTGAGTCGGAGTGACCGCCATTGAATAGGGTAGGAAAGGGTTTTCATGGGGTGGGTGGGGGCAATGCTCTCAGGATATTTGACCAGAATTTGCCCTCTGCCGCACTCCCCGCCCGCCCTGTCCTCTCCGTTCCCCCTCAGATCAGTCAAATTGGATCAAGATGACACCAATAATTGATTCAAGCTGCAGTCGCGCTCAGACCCAACGATCCATATCTGAGTGCGTTTGTAACTGGTGTCTGTGTTCACAGCGCTCCATTGTGGCTCCATGCAGCCCAGTTTACCTTGGCTCAGCCCGGCTATCCTTTCAGCCTGATCTCCCTCAGAGAGTCCTTGCGCCATGACATCATGAGAGGAACGGTGAGGTTACAATTTTCACAGATATTTGGGAAATTATAACTCAATCTTTTCATCAGCTTTTCACTTTGCACAAAAAACCATGTGTTTTCTTGAAAACTGACAGTTCTGGTTACCGGATGTAATTGGTTGCTGAAGATAAACAATGAACTGAGAGGGAATTTTGCAACTTTGAGAGCACAGAGATACACTGGTGGTAACATACAGAAAACTCTACTTTTATATTTTTTTTGTATGACCATAATCAGTTACCTTTAACTTTAAATGGTACACCAAGGTACATCTAAGAAAACCATGGTACATGTTTTAAAACATGTAGCATGGTAAGTTTTAGTACTGTTTTGAATATCAGTGCAGTTGTATGTTATCTAATTTTTTATTTGGTCAATATCAGATTTCAGTGTGAACTGAAACTGAACTGACTTGCATATGCAAAAGTTGAAGAGGGTATACAGCACGCTGTCAGGCTGAAGTAAACAACAGAGGGCAATATAGTAATGTGCTACGGAAACCAGGAAATTTGTGAGCATGTGATAAGGAAGACAAAGATGAGGAGAAAGAAAGCAACATTTTTTTATATTTATTGCATGACCCCTTCAGTTCAGCTTGTATTGGACTGCCGCTGTAATACTTCAGTACTGTCCCTCCACTGACTACCTCTACAACTGTCCAATATGTATGTATGTATTTTTAGAGCTACTCCCGTCAGCGCAAAATTGATCTAGAGTGAAGTAAAAGAATTTGCATGAATTCCATTCAGACTGAGGTCACATTGCAAAACGTCTGACCTGTATTGGATTTAGAACCACATATGGAAGTGGTCCAAATCAGAATCAAAAAGATCAAATTCCATGTGGCTTGTGTTGTTCACACTGTTAAAGAAAAAAAAAACATAGTCACCATAAGAACTGGTACAACATGAAACTCTGACAAGACTTGTAACTTTAATTGCTCCAGTGACAGAATAAATAATCGCGACAGAGTTCACATGGTCTGTATAGATTAGCTTGACAGTATTTGTTCTTAGTTTTAAATATTTTCCCACCTCTAATTAGCAATTTTCAGTCTGCTTGCAGGTCCAAAAAATGTAAAAAGTTGTAATTAACTTAAATCAAATAATAACAATGTAAAGATAGATATAAACATGCTCACACACACACACACACACATACAGTACACGCAATAAGAGAGAGTGCAGTCTTAACTGGCAATGACATATTTATTTTCATTCCACATGTAGACTACTGAAACCTTCATCACCCTACACTGCTTCCATAACCTCATGCTAACACATGCACTGTTACAAAAACATAGACAAAGCGCTAAGTATGAAACACAAAACATCAAAAAGCAACATACAAAAAAATTACGATTATTCAATTGTATGAAAACTCTGATAAATGTGATCTCCCTAACTTTCATGAAAAGGTCAGTTCTCTCTGGAAAGTCTTTGTTTCGATGGTCCCTTTTGATCATTACGTTGACAACGAGTAACATTATTTGTACATGACAACTAACTCTCATTAGTATTAGTAGACTGTCTGCTTAATATCTGCTAACATACATTCTACTGACTATAAGTAACTTTGCAAGTAGCTTAATTGAACCCCAACATTATTAATACTCTAGTGAAAGTTAGTAGATATATCGGTGTAACATTACTTATAGACAACAGAATGTGCTAAAGGAACCATCAAAATAATCTTATGACAAATACCAAAATATGATATTAGAATCTATGAATTAATAAGAATTCACAATATGATTTACATTTAAGACAGAGTTGAACTGCTGTTGAAATTAATAAACTACTTCTGAGAAAGTATGCTTTTATGCAATTGGATATTTATCTCGAAATTCTAACTAGGTTTGCTCTGTAATATGTTTGTGTGTATGTGTTAAGAGTGACCATCTTTTGCTGCTTCAATACATGGTCTATGTGTTCTGTTATCAGATGATGTGATCAGGGAGTACTTCTAACACAGCACTAAGTGATGCATTTAATTATAGTTCACATTATCTAACCCTGAAGCTCACAGAGAGCTACACACACACTGAGCCACAATAGCTGATTTCACTCTAGTTACCATGGAAAATAATCAAATTTCCATCCTCTTTCCAATATGTAGGATTTTTTTTTTTTTTTTTATGAAATGGTTGGCGATAGCTAAAGTGACTAGCATGTTAGATAATATGTTTTAAGCATTCACTGAGGTTAAAGTGTATTCTTTTACTCAGACACACTGTGCAAATAAATTGAAGCCAACAGAGTGAATACAAAACCATAATCAAATGAGAACTGTACAAGCTTTTAACAGTATTTGACATATTTACATTACATTCAAGTTTGCTGTAAAAATGTATAACACGTTTGAGCTGATAAACTGATGGGCAGCACTCTGACATGCAGGGTGGTTGTGCTTTGGATGACCTGAGTTCAAATCCGAGCGCGTGGTACTTTATGATCCCGTCTCCCAACTTTACTTTCTGTCTATATTCTTCAATGTTCTGTTTGAATAAAGACAAAAATGGCAGATATAAAGCAATATGCAGTGTATTCAAGGTATAGCTTCATTTTGCCAGTATGTGTGTTCCCTGAGAACTGAACCCATGACCCTGGTGTTGCTAGCACACACACAGTTTATTTACATAAGTGTGTCCTCTCAATTCAGTATCAACCAGAAAAAGCATCATAATTTTAGGATTTTTTTTGTTTCTAAACTGTTGTGTTTATGCCATGCCTTAAGTCTTTATTGGTGGTTTACGTCATGGTGCAGAGCATTCTGATGCTGATACCACAACACAAAGACCATATCCTTCTATTGTGCCTCTTTCTCTCATTCACTCACACACACACACACACACACACACACACACACACACACACACACACACATTATCACCCAGCTCTAAATGCAACAATACTGTAAAGCTTGAACATATTAAGATATTATAAACATTAACATTATGATTTTCTGTAAAGCTGCTTTGAAACAATGCGCATTGTGAATAGCACTATACAAATAAATTTGACTTGAGTTTGACTAGTGGCACCAAATGAAAACGAACAGATAGCTAAGCGTTCACACCATTCCTTCCGGTCTGGCCTCATCTTTCATATTTTGGAAAAAATGTTTTCCTCCCTCCATGCTGCAAAAAACACTTTTCTTGCTTCTCAGAAAAAATTAAGGAAGTTTTTGGAATAAGAAAAATAATCTGCTAGTGGGGTAGGTATTTTTTTTGCAGTGAAGTTTCTTTATGTCCATACATCACTTATTTAACATATTGATGCTCTATTTAACTTTTTATTTCAGTCTTTAACAGTCTTTAAAAGTCTTTTTTCAGTCTCTATTATACAGCTCTATGGAATGCTTAATTCAGTCAAACCAATTCACTATTACAATTATTTTTGTTGATATCATTGTTGTGAATACAATACTGGTTGAAAATTATATGAATGGTCATAGGGTACTTGTTTTCCATGTTAATTCTAGATTAAATTTATTGTTTTTTTTGTTTTTGCTTTGTTTTTTATTTATTTTATTTTTTTTTACATTTTATTGGTAAAACAAGACAAATATTCTGTATAAGAAAAAACATTTACAACCGCAGGTTTAATCTGTCACTTCTTCTGTAGTTTTTTTTCTTTTCTGTCCCTGTGTCCCAACGTGCATACTGTCCACCCTATCTGCCCTAAATGACTACTATCACATAGAATTTTGGGTGGACAGTACACACATTGGGTGAGGTGGTAAGGAACAGGGTGATTCAGTGATCAGTTCAGAGTGATCATTGTAAGGAAATGGTGAGGTAATCTGGTGAATTCAAGACCAAGTCACAGCATTTCTCAAAAAACCTCCTGGAGAGCAACCAGTCTGGATTCAGAAGTGGACATTCAACCGAGATTGTGTTGCTCTCAGCTGTTAAAGCCCCAAGACTGGCAAGAGCAGTTTTCAAATCTTCATTACTTATCTTGCTGGATTTATCACTGTTTTGATACGGTTACCCACCAGATCCGTTAAGCCTACTGGAAAAGGGGATATGTCTTTCCCCCTTCCTGAGGGTTTGAGGTGTCCATGTTACAACATCTAGTTACTGGGATGTCTCAGTTCCCAGTTCTTGGACCACTTCTTTTCTCTGCCTACAGTATATTCTGTCATTCAGAAACATGTCTATGCTTTGCTGATGACACTCAACTCCTTAACTCAACCTTCTCTTTATATTCTGATGAGCCGACAATAGCTGATCATATCTATTGTCTAACAGACATTTCTTGCTGAATAAGGGACCATTACTTTCAACTCAACTTTACCAAGACAGAACTGCTTGTGGTTTCAGCAAACCCATCACTTAGTCACAATTTCACTATGCAGTTAGGCACATCAGGTATAACGGCTTCAAAAACAGCCGGGAACTTTGGAGTTGTCTAAAATTACTCCATAATGCAGCTACAAGATTAATGTTTAATGAGCCAAAAATAATGCACTTAACACCTATTCTGTCTACTTGCTTTCATTTTGTTGTTGTTGTTGTTGTTGTTGTTGTTGTTGTGTGTGTGTGTGTGTATAGTGGGTAAAATAAGTATTTAACACGTCACAATTTTTATCAGTAAGTATATTTGCTAAAGTGCTGTTTGCATAAAATTTCCAGAAGTGCAAAGAACAGAATGAGTGAAAAGAATTATCAGAAGAGTTGTCCAAGAGCCAAGGACCACTTGTGGAAAGCTTCAAAAAGGCCTGAAATTAGCATGATTTTCTTAATGAGGACACTGATGACGACTGTGAATCCGTGTGCGGAGGTTTATTGGGACAATCCAAAAGAGAATAGTCAAATACAACAGGCAGAGGTTTGTTCAAGGGATTTGCAAATAGCAAAGACAGTAAAGCAGGCAATGGGTTGTGACACAAACCTCAATTCAAAACAAAATGTTACCAGAATGCAGGGATGATCCAAAGAGACATAGGTCATACACAAGATAAAAGATTGAAACAGGTGATCTGGCTTTATGCTGGACAAACAGGAAATGAGCGCAGAGGGAGTAGAGATGAGTCAGTACTCGGGCGAGGGCTCCCTCCGCTGGCGTGGTGTTACAGAACCCCCTCTAGGAGCGACTCCTGGACCTTGACGTGGACATCCCCGTGGTCGTGGTGCTGGACGGTCGGGTCTGGCTTGATGAAATTCCTCGATGAGACAAGGATCCAGAATGTCTCAGGGGCGACTACTCACAATTTCTCCTCTGGTCCATAGCCCTCCCAGTCCACCAAATACTGGAGCTGACCCCCTCTTCTACGCGAGTCCAGTAACTCATGCATCTGATATGCGGGCCTTCCGACAATATCGAGAGGTGACGGCGGTTCTGGGGCTTCATGGCCAGTGTCAGCTCCTGGGTGGACCGGTTTCAGGAGGGAGACATAAAAGGACGGAGAGATGGCAGAAATTCAGACCAGCGATGTTGTTCATGGCTGCAGTATGAGCGTAGATAACGTCCTATGTCCTGGTTTAGCCATTCCACCTGGCCGTTCGCTTGGGGGTGATATCCAGACATTAAACTGACATTGATATCTAGATGCTTGCAGAAAGCATATTTGTGACGTGAATTGGGGACCCCTGTCACTGATGATATCCTCTGGTATCCCATAGACTCTGAAAACATGTTCAAACAATGCAAGGGCTGTTTCCATGGCAGTAGGGAGTCCCTTCATCGGAATGGGTCAGCACGCCTTGGAGAACCTATCAATAATGACAAGAATGGCCGTGAAATTGTTCAAGGCAGGGCGATCTGTATGGATATGGATAGATTTGACCAGGGGCGTTGAGGAATCGGGAGTGGTTTGAGTAGGCCAGATGGAAGTTCCTTGGGAGTCTTTGACTGTGCGCACACTTGACATGACTTGACATAGATTGAGACATCATGGGACATTCTGACACCCTGATGGCCCTGATGGATATGGTAACCCAGGAAGGAAATCTTTGAAACATGCAATTCACACTTCTCCACCTTGACTGCTTCTGGAGAGTCTGGAAAGTCTGGAAAGTACGGTCTTTACATGGTCGATGTGCTCTGCCTCTGTTTGGGAATACATCAGAATATCATCAATGTAAGCCACCACATACTTGTTCAGGAGATCTTTGAATATTTCATTGATAAATGACTGGAATACAGCTGGAGCATTGGCCAGGCCATATACGGCATAACAAGATACTTGTAGTGCTCCCTGGTGGTCATAAACGCAGTCTTCCACTCATCACCTTCCTTGATGCGGATGAGATTATAAGCACTTCTGAGGTTGAGTTTGGTGTATATGGTGGTCTCTCTCAATTGTTTCAGAGCACAGGGTACAAGGGGAAGAGGGTAACAAAATTTAACTGTGACATTGTTGAAGCCTCTGAAGTCTATGCAAGGTCATGCAAAGGATGCCTCCTTTCTCCAGAAAGGAGGTATCTTGAAGCAGTCATTAGCAACAAAGGCTTTTACGAAGTAGTAAATACATTTCAGTAAGCGTCTTCAATACTTTTTCCCTGGGTCATTAATTTTATTGACATCTGGTGAAAATTTCATGTCAGCAGCACCTTGAGAAATCCAGGTGTGTCCTCTCGTCTGCCCGCTCTGTCTGCCTGCCAGGAGTAGCTGGTCCCAAGATCACGATCCTGAGAAAGAAAATAACTATTACTTACCTGAGTTTTCTCCTGTGTTCGAATTTGAGGCTTAATGCCAATGTTTACTTTATTTGGATCTTACTCTGTGTTTATTTCCTTGGAAAGAGCGTGATAGAACAGCCCTCTTAATGGAAAAGGGAGGTGAAAGATGGAACTCCAAGAGGGCTCAGCTCTCGAATCCCTCCATGCACTAATTGAAGTTTTACAAGATACTCTCTCCACTTCGACCAAACCTGCTAGCCCAATAGCCCGTCCAGCCGCCTTCACCGGAGAATCTGCCTCATGTGCGGACTTCTTACTACAATGCTCGCTGTATCTTGAGATGCACCCTCTCCTCGTTATTTGCCTTCGTTATTTCTCTCATAACTGGAAGAGCATTGCAGTGGGTGGAAGTGCTCTGAACGGCTACTATTCTTCGGGAGAGCTCCCTAGAGGATTTAAGGAGGTATTTGGCCAATCCTTAACCAGCGTCACCGTCCATGATGAGCTACTTCAACTCTGGCAGGCAGACCAACCCGTCCATGTATATGTCCTGCGTTTTCGTAAGCTAGCCATCCGCAGCGGGTGGAATGACACTGCTGAGATAGTCTCACTAATCTGCATATGCTTTAAATCCTCTTGGGTTGAAATGAGCTGCCGTGGTTGGGAAGTACAAAGTTCTCCAGATGTCCAGGAATCCTGCTAGGATGGAGACTCTGTTGTTCTTCAATGTAATTCTGTGATGCTGCCATGAGGATAAGATGTTGTTCTGGCTCAAAGGACCACTTTGTTAAGATATATGTTCATAGATGCACTGGCTTGTCAACATCTAGCCCTTTATCTCGATCAGGAAGTGTATGGAAGTTGGAGCTAAACTCTGCAGGACACATTTGATGAGCTCTCCAGGTTTACATTTGATGACTCCTGGTGTGACTGGACTATCTGGGTGGTTCAAATCGAATTCGAGTAGCAGAGATGGGTCCACAATGTCATCACAGGCAACCCAAGATTTCCCCGTCCTCCCAGTCAACAAAGTATTCTATTTAGCCACCCCATCTTTGGGAGTGCAGGATGGTGTTGAGTTTGAGAGACTTGGAGGTTGGAGGTGAGCAGATCTTACTGAAGTTGTTGACTTCCTGTAGAAGTTTGGAAACCCCAAAAAGCATTAGGGTTTCTTGATATATTTGGGTTGTGGCCAATTCTCAACTACCTGCACGTTTCTCATGCAGATGAACAATATCATGATGATGGGGGAGTCTGTACATGAAGTTCAAGGAATACATGATGATATCAAGAATATAGACAATGATGAGAAAAATTGAGGGATTCATGAGAAAAAAAACTTGATGTGGTGGCTGTTTGATTGCCAGTTACACACAGAATACATCCTTGAATGGCCAGTGTTCCAGAGCAATCTCTTGTTGCTTGAAGGTGTTCTGACTATCAATGGAAGTTGAGCACACAACAATATTCCAGGAAGAAGGGTTGGTTTCTGTTTGACAGTCTTGAAGGTGGTCTTTTTAACAATTTTTTACAGTTAACAAACCAGTTCTCACTCCATTGGTGTACCTCATTAGCATTCCACTTTACAAGCAGGGCAGGTTCTAGCAACCACGGGCGTCCCAGGATGATGTCTTCCATAGACCCCTCTAGCACCATGAATGAGTTCCTTTCTCTGATGTAAACATTCAAAGGAGAGTGTCACAGCAGGGGTACAATGATGAAAATGGTGGCGATGGATAAACCTAAACCCAGCAGTTTTCCCAGAATATACTAAATTTAGGGACAGGGTTTCCTTTGGAGCTGAAGCTTGTGGAACAGCTTGACGTTTCCAGCAGACCCAAAATATATGAAGGTTTTTACTGAAATTGATTGAACGGAAGTCATTACAATAACATCAGAAATAGGACACAGAGACTGTGGATGGTGAGAAACATTTATGGAAGCCGTTTCTGCAACTGAATTAAAAAAAAGGTTTGCTGTGACTTTTTGTATCACAATTAGGACATTTTTTATCAGAATTGTGAGATATAAAGTCGCAATTGGGATTTACAAAGTCACAATTGTGAGATATAAAGTCAGAATTGCAACTTTATATCTCGGAATTCTGACTATATATCACAACTGATATAAAGTTGCAATTCTGACTTTTTTAGAATTGTGAGAAAAAAATTGCAATTGCAAGCTATAAAGTCCAATTCTGAGTGGAAAAAAAGACTGATATGTTATCAGAACTGCAAGCTCATAATTATGACTTCATAACTTGCAATAAATTAAAAAAAATCTAATTCCACAAAAAACCCCAAAATATTCACCTAGATACTCATGGTGACTAAGTGACACACTAAAAAAGTCTTTACCACAATGCTCTGATTGATTACATATGTTTGATTGTGAGCATTTTGTCAGTTGTCAAACCTGGAAGCAGAGACAGGACAATCTCATGCCTAGGCAGTACTGGATACTGCTAGGCCTGAGGTGGACCAGGGTGCCCGATGGTGCTCTGCTATGAGGAAGACAGGGCTGAGGGGCTGGCTGGTTTAAGAGGGAGGGAGGAAGGCTGACTCTGTGTTCTGAAGATTTTTTAAAAAAGTACATAGCTCACCTTTAATCAAACACACCGGGGAATTGGGTCAAAAGACAGGTATGTCTTTCACAGGTACACAAAGAAACAGAAACAAATATAACCTTTGAAGATATAGACTTCTGGCTTAACTAACTGATAAAGTTGATTTCGGCCTGTCTGAAAAATATATTTTCACAGGTAATATTGACATGTTATCAAAGCATTAAATTATTCATATATTGATAATCTGTGTTTGTTCATAAAGTTGTACCAAGTCCATGACAAGACCAAGGTAAAAAAAATTGTATCTACACTTAAGATGGACTTGACTTGTATGAACTGTGTATTATAGCACTGCATTTTCTATTGTGTTACTACACCAAAAGTATATGGAATGGAATGTTGAGACCCAGCATTTGAAATGCCAGGTTGGTATGGGGTCACTATCTTATGAATGTTTAGGCTGTTCTCCACATTAAAGTGAGTGTTACCTTGCCCCTCATGATTGAGATTCATTGGGTCTGATCTACACATATGTGCAGGCTGCTCACTGCCCAAGACACTAGTAGCATCCACATTACCCTCCATAGGATAAGCATTTTGGAAAATGGATGAATAGATTTTTTAAATCTGTCATCATTTCATCACATTCCAATTTTTTAGCACATAAAAGAATAAAACATTTAATTTAAAAATGACACAGCATGATTTTCAGCCACTGAAAACAAGTTTTCATAAAATAAAATCCTTTAGACAGCACGATTAGCAAGAAGGAGAGATCTGAGGGAGGGAGGGAGGGAGGGAGGCAGGGAGAGAGAGAGAGAGAGATGAAGGTCTCCTCCACACAGCTGTTATATTATCAGTCTGTGTGTGTCTGTGTGTATGAGATTGTGTAGTAAAAGTACAGTTTGCGCTTATCTTCAGGGTCACTGTGAACTGCTGGGATCCAGCTGTTGTGTGTATGTGAAAGAGAAAGCAGTTTCAGTGATAAGGAGTATCTTTGCTAAAAGTATATCCAAAAGCAGTTCTTCACAGTCATGCCACCTAATCATAACAACAGTCATTTTTCTTTTGTGTTCTTGGGTGTAAGATCATTTACAGAATATCTATAGCCGACAATTATAAACATCTTTTCTGCAGTTGATGATTGTTCTGTAAGAATGGGGAAGCATTAAAATTTGGCCTATAATTAGTGTTCTCTCTCAATGTTGAGTGTGTGTGATTGTAATATTAAGAACATTCATGAATTGTATTCTTAGTGATTACAATCCTCCTGCTGTTGCTTCTGAGTGTCAGTGTAACAGTTTATAGCACAATTATAGTGCTCGTTTCTGAATGACTTTCTTTCTGTTCTTCTGTTTCAGTCACAGGAACCTTTCTTCACACAGCTGCCAAAAATGACCATGGTGGAAAAGCACAAGCATAGAATTCTAAAATATTTAAAAATTCAAATTAGGAAATATATTAAATATATTTTTTGTCTATACCAGAAGCAAATTCAGAAAATCTGACATTTGCAGAGATTCACATGTATTTTATCCATAAACCATCTCATTTGTGCATCAATATAGTATAAAAGCAGACAAGTATGAATATCTTGTTTTAAAATGTCATTTTATTGTGTCACAGTGTTACGAAGAAAATTAGATAATGTAAGAATGAATGAAAGAAAAGTTATTCATTAAAAGTGTCTTTTTAAAATGCAATCTCTGTTCATTTTAGTAAACAGCAATATCACTATACCAAGTTTTGACTGATTTTTTTTAGCTATTATCACATTCCACTCCTTAGTACAAAGCATGTTAATTAGTTTCTGTCATAAATAAGGCTTAGTAACACATCAGAAGACATTACCAATCTTTACCGTAGCAAGGTTTATGGATCACAAACCGTGGTTTAACTTTATTTTAAAGTGTTCTTGTTACAGTGTACAAATAACCCTTATTACTATTAATACTATTTTTGCAAGGCCAATGTTATTTTTAAGGTTTATTTGGATGATGCGATCCAGTAAAGGTATAAAATTATGTATTGGTGTATTTATATACAAAACTAAAAAAGTACTGATTAAAAGATTTAAAAAAAAAACTTTTGGTGAAACAAACAAATCCATTAGGATCCATCCTCAGGTTTTTTGTTACCGTTCATGTGTAAATACTGCAAGAATCCTTTATTTTAAATGAAAGTAGAACTACAATGAAAGGAAAACAAGAGAGCAATTCTGTTGGGAATCAGATAGAGGATGAGTGTCACTGTGCCCTTTTCCAATCTCTCCTTTACCTCCCTCCCATTGAAATGAGAAATACCAATGCTCAAGTCCTTGAAGCCTCAGAGCTGCCTCTGAGAGCACACACACCAACAAACTTCTTTCCATTTCACTCTTTCCTGAAACCTCAGGGTTTTTTTTTTGTAAAAAACCAATACGAGTATTGACTGAATTAGTCTTTATATACAATAGGTGTGCATACACATGTCATAACACAATCACACAGATTGCCCATGCAGCCAGCCTAGGTCAAACTCTGACCTTCCTGGAAACACGCACACAGACACACTTGTTTACTTAGATTTCTAAATGGAGACATTCCATAGAATTCTATAGTTTTTATATACAGTTAGAAATACAGCATAGCTTTAGCCCACACCCTAACCCTGAAAACTGAAACTGAAAGCTTTATTAAGAAAAATTCACTTTATTTATGTGTGATTTAGTTCATTTTTGTATAACATTTTGTCACACACACATAAACACACCCACACACCCATGAATACACTCTAGATTCATGATAGTATCAGATAGTAGCCTAAATTCTGTAATCACATCTAGCTGTGCATGAAGCTGTGCACACATATAGCTGTGCATGAATCTTGACAATTATAGGTGTGTGTGCATGTGTGTGTGTGTGTGTGTGTGTGTGTGTGTGTGTGTGTGTGTGTGTGTGTGTGTGTGTGTGTGTGTCTGGTTTAATATGGAGACAGCTGTTGCTTGTTGAAAGGCTAAGTCTTGCCTCTGGTGACAACCCTCTACTATTAACATGTTAACGCACACACACACGACTACTTAGCTATCTTAGCTAGCTGACTTTCCTTAGACTTCTGCAGTTTTTGTACACAGCTGTTGATAAATATCTTTTGCTTATAGTTTTGTGACAAAATTTACTTACACTTTATTCTATACTATTTATACGCTGTTTTCCTCATGGGGACCAAAACATCTCTCCACAAGGTCAAACATGCACAGACGATTAGTTTGTTTCATTATAATACTGAGAATACCTCATAAATGTCCGTTGTTTTTATATCATGCTAATTTTTTTTTATAGCCTAACCTGAATTTAAATACAAATATGATTTAGCCTTTTTTACGCCTTTTTAACTAGTGAGATCTGGCTCTCTAGTTGGTGTTCAACAGGTTTGACAAGTACAGTCAAAGCAGTAAACAAATGCACACAATTACCCTGATCTGACTTTGGTCAACAACAGTAGTACTGAAAAAGGATACAGTAGCTCAGCTATTAGACTAACACTGAATAAGATTATTGTAAATGTTAGTCTGTTAGTGGTTATCACCATCTGTTGGATGCAAAAAGTTAGAATACCTTTAGAGGGACATACTGACCTTGTAAACGCCCTGGATCCCACGGTCAGCCCTTTTTGAGTCTGCTCAAAAAGATTTATATAAAAAGCATACATACACAGATAGCCTATATTTAAAAATAATAACAATTTTTACCTAAAAACTCATAGCTGTTTACATGAGATAAATGGTGATTACAGGAACCCCTGCCAAAAGACAAACCCATTATAAATGATTGATAAATGATAAATGTAAGCATCAGCAAAAAAAAAAAAATACATGAAAGATTGATTGATTGATTGATTGATTGATTGATTGATTGATTGATTGATTGATAACATTTGCTTTCACATGGAAATGTGGCCTTAACTCCTAAACTGATTTTATTGAATCCCAGTGTCAACATTGAGTTCAACATTGGGGTGTGCAAATTATTTTATCAATGATATATGTGACCATGTTATTGTAAAAAACAAAAAACTACACAAATGAATACACAAATGAAGTACATAAATAAATAACTTTATTTTTGTCAGTGTAGGTACGTCAAATTTGCACTTGGATGAAACTGTATTAATCCACGGATAACTGTGATCCTCTAGCGCCATCTACTGCGTAACATATTCTCATCTCATTCAGATGAACTTTTCAAGTGGATCAAAACGTTAATAAAAGTTGTAATAAGAAAGGAACGCATTTTGGTTTCAGGACAACTTTGATCAAATGTTTTGGACTAATATATACAGGTTCACCATCTGCACCAATACATGCTTTATGTGCAAATGTTTGGGACATGGGGTCAAATAAATATTTGTTTTCCTATATTTGTGACATTTTATAGGCTTTAAATCAGGTTTATTTATATAGGTTTCTATTGTCCAACCTGACCACAGCTCCTGATCTCCTGATCATATCCCTAAAGAGAAACCTGTGCAAATTACTGGATTTATGTAACAAGTGTCTAGCGCCATCTTACGACATGTAAGATGCAACTACGACTAAAAATGCAGATATTTAATAAACGTAATATTTTCAACATGTATGGTGAACACAAAACATTTCAACATTTTCTTTCTTTTTCTTTTTTTTCTTTTTGTTTGCGTGTGTGTGGCGGGGGCGGAATAACTGTCTATCGCTCTTAGAACGCTTTTCTTGTATGTCAATAACTACATCTCCCAGCATTCCTGGTGGTTCTTTGAAAGGTGAAAGTTCAATGCACAGCCGCAGTGATATCATTTACAGCATGGCTGCGTTTAATTTCACAAGGTGTTTAGTAAGGTCTTACTTTTGCGTAAAATGTATAGATCATGTGCAAACACGTTTGCAGACAACTACCCGATTGTTCTGTGTATCAGCATCACGCAGTAGTAAGTATAGTGACTGTAAATGAGACGTCAATGGTTCTGTGCTTCATAATGGTGTAGAGTTGACCTTGTATATCACGTTTGTGTTTTGTAGTATTAATGTATCACGCGGCTACTAAAAATAAAACCGCTTTAAAATCATTAGAACACTAAAGTGAAGCTTATGCTTCACTAATATTCACGTTGTTTTTAAAGCTAACAAAAGTGCCACAATATGTTTTTATACGTTGATGTTTGGAATTCAATTATTTGATTTTATGGTATTTTTTCTTAAAGTACGTTTGAGTGTTATGTAAATACTGTGCGTATGAGTATGATAATTAAGTATATAAAAAGAACGGTATTTTTTAAAATACAATTTAGGTAACACTTTATTTTAAGGCGTTCTTATTACACAATGCTGTACACTATACTACGATGCATAATTACATGCAAGTAATCCTAAACTGAACCCTAATTTAAAACCTAACCATATAGTGAGTAAATGGTGTTAATTCAGATTACTTGGTACTTAAAACTATAATTGTGCTGTAAGAAGGACACCTTAAAATTAAGTGAAACCCCATTTGTTACCATAATTAACATAACTGTTCTATATAAAACCACAATATTTTTTTGTATAAGCAAAATATTAGTTGATCACTGTTTATTTTTGTTCCTCATTCCAGATTCCGTGGATGTACCTAAAGCCCAGTTTACAGATACAGAGGTTCAAGACATTCTGTCCAAAATCACAGGTCTGGACCTGAAGAAAGTGTTCCGACCCTTAAGACAGCATCTAACACCACCTAAATACAAGCTTATGACAGATGCGGAATTAGAAGAGGTGAGATTTCACGTGATGGGATGGTAATTTGATAGAATAGGGCTAATGAGGGGAAGGGCACATGATGAAATGAAATGAGAATCGGCATGGCATTTGTGAATAACATCAGATTTGTGGTGTGATTGTACAGGTATGCTTTTTAATTGGGTTCATATGTTCTGTTGTTGAGCAGGCAGTCTGTAAAGCAGAGGAAGATGCAAAACATTTGCTGAAGATGCCACCGGTCCTGCCAGAGAGGAAGCCCATAAATGATGTGCTCTCTGAAGATCAGATACTAGAAGGCATGGACACTGCTAAATATGTATTCACCGACATCAACTTTAACATCCCGCATCGAGTAAGGAAAAGACATTGTTTAGCGAACATTTTGTGTAATTAATAAACGTTCCTGTTGGTATTGGGTAAAAACCTAAATGAGACAATTTACTGTAATTTCTTGGTAATTTTCTGATCTATTAATGCAATTTCTGACCTTTTTATGTGTATACGGAGGTACTGTGTTATTTGTCTTTGTTGCTGTTGAAATTTTTGTTTCTCTGACCATTATTTTAAAGGAAAGATTCATTGTTGTTAGAGAGCCCAGTGGAACCCTGAGAAAAGCAACATGGGAGGAAAGAGATAGGCTAATACAAGTTTATTTTCCCAAAGAGGGTCGTAAGATTACACCACCACCCATATTTAATGAAGAAAACCTTAGGGTAAGGAAAGTTCAAAAGCTGATTAAGTCTTATTAATATGTACGTATTAATTTATGACAAGCTTTCTTCTCTTTACAGGTGGTTTTTAAACAGGATAGACATGAGGATGTGCTAAACAGGTGCATTGTCCAATTCGAGCCAGACTGTGCCGAATTTAAGAAGGTGAGTTGCTGACAAAAAGATTTATAAGGGTTGGGCAATAAACTGTACCAGTGCAAGAAACATGTTATTCTTATATTTATATGGTCTTCTAGGTGCTCATGCTGACCTATGAAGACATTGAAAAGCAAAGGAAATACGATCTGCTCAGGTCCACACGGTTCTTCGGTGGTTTGGCCTGGCATCTGGTTAATGGTCGGCGAATTGATAACCTTCTTGTGGACATGTTGCAGAGAGACCTGTGAGTATATGTGAGAAAAAGGAATGATCTGGGTTCAGCGAAGATTCATTCAGTTGAAAAGAACAATTATTTGTGACTCATGCTTAGCACTTGCATTGAAAGTCTACTGGACAAGTGTACTAGAGGATTTAATCTTAATAAAAAGGCTGTGATCATGGCATCTTTCATTCACCGGTTTTTGAAGTTTGTTAATGGCACTCAAAAATACATGACTGTACATGAACTTCGTAGTTCTTGCTGCTGGTGCAAACGCAAGCAGCAAAACCGCCCCAAAGAAGAAATTAGATCTGTAGAACCTACAATGCTGGCTAGTTCCAGAACTACGTATCTAGAACTACAAATTGCGAAGGCCCATCACTTTTTGGTGTTCTTGCATCATATGTAAGAAATGTAGATTGTAGAAACCAAAAAAGAAGCAAGATGAGCGAATCTTGGGGGGAGCTTCGATCCTTTAAACTTTTTGAAGTCTTTGATTTGATGATCTGGCTCAAAGCACCTTTAATTTCAATTTACTTACTGTATGCATTGTCTTTTAAGAGGTAGCTTTGTATAATGATATTGTGTTGTCATATCTACAGAATGCAGGATGCAGTGAGCTTGGTACGTCTATTCAACTTGGTTCATCCTCAGAGTGAGTGTGCACAGCACGCTCGAAGACAAGAGGCCACTCACCTGGACCTGCTCAAGGTGAATGCATAGTACAACATAGTCACGTTTTTTGTTATTATTATATCCACATCTTGTTCTGTGACCACAAATTTAAACTACTTAAAAATGTCCTGTAGTTACTGCATGTGCCTGTTTCGAAGAAATTATGTAATTTTGAACAAAATCATGCCAAAACATGGCAGTTTGCGCCATGTTTACATTAATATACACACCCCGCCTCCAGCAGCATGGGATCTCACCCTTTTGGAACTACTTTTTGCCCTCAAAGAAATAACGGAAAAAAATTAGTTAGAAGTTTATTGGGGCCTTTATGGCTGTATTTTAAACTGTGAGCATTTCTTTTTTTTTTTTACACGTGTAAAGTTAGGAGAATCAGTTGAATAAAATAATCCAATAAATTTTTTTTTTAACTGATTTCTTTGTATGTATATAATCATATATTTAATTTCCAAATGTATGTAAGGTCCAGTTGTCACTGTTACCTATTAACTACAACTGTTGCCTCAAACTCCTAATTTGCTGTTAACAAGGTAGTTGTTAAGATTAGGCATCTAAAATAATAATAATAACACTTATAAGACGTTAATATATGCCTCATGCTTTGTAAATACTAATGTAAACAGCATGCTAGTCAACAGTGAGAAAGCAGTCCTTAAAATAAGTCACCTCACATTATAAAACTGCATTGTTAGAGCGAAAGGTTATCTAGAGAGATTTATTTCAGCTCCAGTTTTACAGACAGGGTTGAAACTAAGCCAGGATTAAACCATAGTTCAATTAGGATGTTTAAGTTTAAGCAAGTTTAATAAACGTGCTTTTAAAAAAAACATTACTAGTGTGCACTTTGAGACAAGAACTAAGATTAAGACCAATCAGTGCAGTTTTATTTGAGTTGAAACAGCTCAGACTTGCATTGTAGTCTAGGACTAGGTTTAATGTTCTGCCATTCAGCTTTTGAAGATATCAGCAGAGCCAGCCAGTGAAAATCTGGAGCTGTTCAGTCACTGTTGGAAAAAACACTCTTGTAATAATGATATGTGCTTTCTGACAAGTTTGGAAACAGGGTATAAAGGGTCAGGCCCAGGGTACATCACTTCCCATTAGCCTGTGGTTAGACCTTTAACCCAGGATGTCATTCAGAGTGCATGGAGTAAAGAATGGCAAAAAAAGAGATCTTGTCGAACTCTGAGATGCCACCAGTAATTTGGTAGAGATGGTGGAGTGACAGGTTTTAATGTGTGTGTAAGAGAGAGTGTGTATATTCAATTCTTTGAAGGGAAATGGGAAAGCGTGGTAGATTTGATGAGGGGCCACTGTTTAGTCACGGTTCCTGCTTAGTGCACACTCAATCCTGTCTTATGTCACACTGCCCCTTTAACCCCTGTAACAGGAAGTCAAGCTGGTTGTTGTAGCTGGCCCCACTTCAGAGGTGCATTCAGTTTTTTGCTTAAAATATTACACAAAGAAATAAACAATACTTTTGATAAATATCATTAAAATTATATAGACTGAGACAAATCACTTTAAGCTGTTTTATTGTACAGAGTGGATTTGCTGCCATGTTGACATCACATTAACAAAAAAGACCAATGTAAAGATAATGCAAATTTAAAGGTTCTGAGTGAACTGACAGGGCTTTATTATTAGGGTAATGAAAAATATAAGCCAATGAAAAATTTGAAGTTTTCGTTGATATCCTGAAATTAAATTGTAAAGACACATATTAGTAAAATTATGAAAAAGCACAAAAAAAGTTACAAAAAAAATTGTAAAACTAAAATGAAAACAGAAAACCAAAGAAAAAATATTTCAAAATGTTATCAAAAATTTGTATATCAAAAATAATAAAATAACACTGGCTAGCACACAAACTTCATACATCCAAGGTGATAAACAACATTGTCCGTATTGGATGATACTGCTGGGATCAATAAAAGCTAGCTAAACTGAGCAAGGTGAACCTTTATCGCAGTGGAAACTTTACTTCTGGCTTATAAAAATAAAAATCAATATTGTTTATTAATAATAATAATAATAATAAACCTTGTTTAAAAGTCACATCAAATACACACCAAGAATTCTAAATACTGCAATTCCCGGAAAAAGTTCTTCATTTAAATAAGTAGTTGTTTATTTAATTCTTTTATTTATTATTTTTGTAAAATGTGTATATCTAATGCATTTTCTGCCCTTTTACCCTTGTTTTTTTTAGATCTATGCCCAGTATGAGTCAAACAGAGCTGGATTCATCGAGTTGGCAGTGCAAACCTATGAACAGACCCAAGTACTGAGCTCTCTTTAAATACATTGAGGGGTTAAAACAATGGAAAATAGACAATTATGAATAAAAGCATGTCACATAGATAAAATGTTAAGTTTTGGAACCTGTACTAATTCTGTACATAATAAAGAAAACTTTTGTATGAAAGGTCTGTTTCTTTATTAAAATATTTCAATGGTTTCTTTACTGTTGCTCCCAAGTGTACTGAATGTAGACAAAAACCTAAATGTTGACAGCATACCTAACACCTCGTATGCACACTTCTTGTTGAGCATGTAGTTGGTTTTACACTTGGTCTAGTCCTATCGGTGTGTGTGTGTGTATATATGTATGACATAATATAGCGGGGTTGTGAATGTCAGTCCTGGGGGGTATTCCAGAAAGCTTGGTTAACTTACCATTTGATAAATCATAACCTCTGGGTTGATTTACCCCAAACAGGCATACCATGAGTATGTCGGTTCCAAAACACCTGAGAAGAGTTAGTTTAATCAACCTCCAACTGGTTACCCAGAGTTAATGCGTGTGCACGGTGCATGTAGAAAGACATTTTCAATGGATCGCCGATTTCACGAGTCACCATGGAAACTCAAAGCGAAAAAAAAGAGAGCGGCGTATTTCACAGAGGCGGAGTTGGAGGTTTTAATGCACGCTTATGAGAAGTTTAAGCCAATAATATAAAAAAGAAGCAATACAGCTGCATCAGCTAAAGCAAGAGAGTTGGCTTGGCAAAAAATAACCGACAGAGTAAATGCGTGAGTATATTAAATTACAAATTTGGTATTGGCTCCCGTTTTATTATAATGCAAAATAATGAAGTATGATTTATACATCCTTTTGAATGTTATATCACTATGAAAGCATTTACTTTTGCTGCCATTTATTTGTTTAGTTTAAAATAATAATGTATGTTTCTTATTTAATAAGGCGTAATCCTTCTGGAGCCGCAAGAAGTTTAAGCCAAGTCAAAATGAAACACAAAAACATTCTGCAAAAAGGTAATATTTGATTACACAATTACTGAACTATTATTATAACAGGATTTAGTATATTCATTCTGTCATGTAGCTAATAGAAAGAAGACTGAAGCCCACCACCACCTCCCCTCACCCCATCCGAGGAGCTGGCTCTGTCCCTTAATAAAGAGCATCCAGGGGGCAGTTCATCACACACACCATGCACCACAAGTGATGGTGAAAAAATGGTGCAATGTGAGTTTACCTCTATGATTTGTTTTAATTTTTGTCCTAATAAATGATAAATAAATCTCTGTCACTTAAAGGCTTTTTTAACAAGATAAATGTTTTATGTAGGCTTATTTTATTTAACTGCATATGATGTATAGGCTACTGTGATCTTAGAGTGACATGTTACTGTTTTCATGTATTATTTTCTTTGATAATATTGAGAATTTTATGGGTTGTGTGTTCTTATAGAAACTGATGGACGGATTGTATTATTGGACTCTCCAGAAAGAACACAGTCTGTCACAGTTGTAAGTGATTTGTTGTCAGGTACCTTTAGTTGCTTTTGTTTTTTTTTTTTCAGATAATGTATACTTGAATATTTCTCCTGTAGGATGAAGATGATGAAGATGACGATGAAGAGACCACATCTGCTGTGACAGAAGTGGACAATGCTGGTAGATCCACTGAGGTATGATGCATACCATTATAATGTATTGCCCTTTTTGCATTAAAGTGTCCATATTTTAATTATATTGTCTGACCAAACAATCTCATTTATTAAATTGTGTCCACCTTCCTAGTTGCCAGCAAAGGAGCTGTATAAGGTCCATCTTCAAAAACAAATAAGGAAAAGTGACGTGGAGATGGACCTTATACAGCTTCAAATGGAAGAGAAAAGGCTCCTCGTTAAAAAAGCAGCACTTGAAATTGAATTACTGGAGCATCGCCTTAAGGTGAGAACTTGTCTGAATATTCTGTCAGAACAATCTGTTGCATGATAAAAGTGTTGGGTGCATGTATATATGTATATATCTGTGTGTATGTATAAAGCAACAACAACAAAAAAAAAAAACATTTTATTGAATTGTACTTTTATTTTTTTTTCAGGAAATAAAGAAATGAAGTGCCTGGCAGACCAGTGCAAAAAAACTAATAAATGTAATTTTGACAGATCCTGTCTCTCAAAAGTCTTCCATCTCTGCGGCCTGTAGAGTCTGTAGGTGTTCCTCTGGGCCATCTTCCTCAATACAAGGAGGGTGGCTCTCTCCTCTTATAGTGGTAATATTGTGAAGCACAACACAAGCCACTATAATGTCACATGCCCTCTCTGGACTAACCCGGTGCCCACGCAGACACTGAAACTGAGATTTGAGGATCCCTATAGTCATCTCCACCTCGGCCCGTGTTCGGCTGTGAGCCAGGTTAAAGCGTGTCTGTGGTCCAGGCTCAGGTTCAGGGTAGGGTGTCATTAAAGAGGGCAGACAAGGGTATCCTCTGTCCCCCAGCAAGTAACCATTGTACTGTCCTGTAACAATTGAAGTATACAACACAAATATAGTAAAAAGGAAAAAAAAAATACTATAAAGTAAAACATATCCTGCGGAAATGCCTGGCATCATGCACAGATCCTGGCCATTTTGCCTCGACATTGGTAATTATTTGGGTTGCCTCACATATTACCTATGTAGTGGAAAAAGTAGACTTTCATGATTTTAAGAAGGGAAAAAAGTTAAGTTGTAACCTGCACATTGATACTATGAACAGATTTCCTATTAACATAGTCTCCCTCATTTATTGATGGAGCTTTGATAGGAATGCGAGTGCCATCAATGAACCCAATTACATTTGGAAACCCTGAAACAGAAAGTTATGGAAGTATGAAGTGTGTGTGCATAATGAATACATGTATAGATATCAATAATATGATTAAATATGCGTCATAGATTTTACTACAAAGGACAAACCTGCCACTCTGTGGAATTCGTCTTTAATAACAAGCAGAGGTTTATGGCCAGGGAACTGTACCGTGGGAAAGAACTGTTTAAGTGCCAGACATACTGTACGAACGGCTCGACACACAGTTGCCTTTCCCACATGCTCCGAATCGCCTACACTGTACAAAAAAATGGCCAGACGCAAAAAACCGAAGTGCTATGCACAGAATGTTTTCTGTGCTAAGCGCAGAACCGCGGTTTGTCACATTTGCGACATGCGGTTTTAAAAGACGTGTTAAATAAACTAAGGAATCTTTTGAAAACGATAACGCTCTTTCAAATATTCATTGGGGTATGCAAACACGTCAATACGTGGTCTTATAACCCTCTCCCGACGAAAAAAACCTCGTATAAGTTGGGCTTCTACGTCCACAGGATCTTCCTCAAAAGGGCACGCCATGCTCACCAACCTTCTGAGCAGGTTATCTTCAGAGAGTCAGTTGTTATGGTTACATACATACCCAGAAAGTTACCTCCGTTTTTGGAACTGAAAGTTGAGGTTATCCACGAACTTACCCTTAAACATACCCAGGTATGTCACATAACCTGCGTTCTGGAATACCCCCCTGGAGAGCTGCAGCCCTGCAGAGTTTTGCTTCAACTCTAATCAAACACACCTGAACAAGCTAATCAGGGTCTGAAGGGTTACTGGGAAGCTACAGGTAGGTGAGTTTTTATTAGGTTGGAGCTGAATTTTTTTTGTTTGCAAACCTTAATATATGGTAAATATAAACGAAATAAGAAGGATGTGAAAATAAAAATCCTTTCATCTACAAGAACTTTCGCCACAAACAATTAGCTTTAGCTCCTTTTCCTAAGAAAATAGCTTTGAGTAGTTGAGAATAATGCCTGGTGAGTTTTGGAGAACACGTGACTAGAGATTAAAGACCATTCACACAGAATCACTCCAGAACAGGGGTGCCCAATTGACTGTCCTGCAAAGTTTAGCTCCAGCTCAAACGCACCAGAAGCGACTAATTAAGGTCTTCAGGATCACTTTAAAATGAAAAGCAGGTGTATTTGATAAGAGTTGGAGCTAAACTTTGCAGTACAGTTGATCCCCAGGAGCAGGGTTAGGCACCAGTGCTATAGACCGATCAGAGTTTCATCTGACCAAAAATCCTAGTCCCATTTGAAGTGTCAGTAGTGTTTTTTAGAGGTTTTCTGACCTCAAGACTGCTATTATCCAGCTGTGATTTTCAGAGAATCTTTGGTCATTGAAACTATCCTCCTCACGTTTCATTAAGACAATGTAGACACATTGACATTATATTGTAGGCAGATTTGTAACATTTTGTTGATTGGACTCTAGTGGAATGGAAATGGAAATGTTTCAATGCTTTAGCTCTTTTCTTTTTTTAGTGTGCGTATGTTATATATATATATATAATTATTATAATTTTTTTATTTTTTTACTTAATATTTTGTAAAGGTCGGCTAATTTTTGTCATGTTATGGGATGGTCTTATTTTTGGGAGATACCAACGTCCGCGGCTCTATGTTTGGAGAAAGCATTATGTCCAACTTGGATCACGTGTGCCTTGATGGCCAATCACATTGCAGTCTTGATGACGTTGATTTCTGAGTTGTGCGACAGTCAATAGTAGTTTACCGATACCATTTAAAATGAATGAATTCTACCCATCGTAAAATTGACCAAGACTTCTTAAATAAAATACCATTTTTTGTTGATTGTTTTTAATGGCAAACATGTTTAATATTAGCCGCCATGCTGTTGATTCTTGAAATGATAAGCTGTTATCGCAGAAAATGTTACGTCTGAGTAATTATATGTTTAGGAAAAGCGATTGTGATTAGAGTCTGCAGTGCGGATGCAATGTAGCCGTCTTCTCTGTCAATAACGTTATCTCTAGGTTGTCCTTAAAGAGCCACCGTACGTCAGAGGAAAACAGTGACGTCTTAAAAAAATAAAAGCTGCATAATAAAACAACCCTATTTAAAGTAAGAGCCCAGAGTCAGATATTCAAACGTGTTTTCATTTTGTTGTCACGATCACCGTTTAAACATATAAACCATTTTTTTTATTATTATTTTTGTGATCGATAAACTGGTCTCCGTGATTTTGAATATATTGGTCAAAGGGCACCACCAATGGCGTACGTTTCGAGATCTGCGTTTAGAAGTAAGTCACCTAGTTTGATCATCTAACTGCATTTGCTCAAATCAGCTGAGCAATATTCACTGTTTGTATTAATGTTATCGTAATTAAGCAATAAATACTGGATCTACGAATGGAACCAGCAAGCATAACACATAGAAGTTTTGTACGTTTTTTAAAACCATTTTGTTCTAATGAAAGTTTGAGGTTGTAACGTTTTGTGTAAAGGTTAACACACCGTGTTCAGTTAACTGGGTGAAAGGTCACTTACGCACTAATATGTAGTTTCTCTTTTCAAGTGTAGAATTAATTACATTTATTGACCAATTTAATGTATGCAGTCGTAATTACCAATTGGAAACTGTGTATAAATAAAGAATATAATAATGCAATTGTGCAGATATGTCATCATGTTGTTAACGATTAATATTTGGACATAAATCATAGCCTACATTTTTATAATTACATTACATATACTATTTAAGATAACAACCAGTTTTATAAGCTAAACGGTCCATAATATTTATTTGTCATCATTTAAACGTATTTCACAAGGTATTAGACATTCTATTGTTCAATATTAGAATATTCATAATACATTTAAATGTCTTAGGATAGAATATCCAGATTAATAAATGCTGTAAATGTATTGTTTGTTGTTAGTTCATATTAATGAATGTTCTGTGCATTGCTTATTGAAAACCTTATAGCAGTAACGTTTAACCTACAAGGAATAATTAAGTTTTTATGCTTTTAAAATAACATTGTGTGATATATTATTGGCAAATTTATAGTGTATTCATTTGTTTGTTTGTTCGTTTTGTTGTTTACTATATTTTATTCTAAAATGTAATTTATTCCTGTGATGCAAAGCTGATTTTTTTTTTTTTTTTTGCAGCTATTACACCTGTCTTCAATATCACATGATTCTTTAAAACCAACAATGTTGTTCGTTTTTCTTTTTTTCTGTAATGTTTATGGATTCTCTGTTGAATAGAAAGTCATATAAATCTTTTGTAACAACTTTGCTGATGTTATATTCCTCAAACCTTTGATTTCAAAAACTAGTTTCAACATTGATAATAATAAGAATTGTTTTTTGAGAACGAAAAAGCATATTGCAATAATTTTGTATGATCCATCTGAATTAAAAAAAAAAGTATTAATCCAAATTAACGTGTAGTGTTTAATGGGCAAAGACATAACCCTAATTTGCTTAAAATGCCCTAATTTTAATGGCAATTTAAAGTGCTAGAACACAAGTGTGAACTTTTTATAGGAGTCCAGATCCATATGTATAGTAAATTTAGTCAGTGGTAAACTATTACTCACTATTACTGTGTTTTGTGATTAGAACAGGCACTGTTGATACCGTTCATGAATGCTGTTAGAGGAATGTCTTCATCAGGAGGGCCAACACCTCCCTTTACAACCCTGTCCGTCACCCATCCAGCTAAGGCCATCACTCATGTCGAGCTCACCCGCCCAGAGAAACGCAATGCAATGAACAAGGCATTCTGGCTGTAAGACATCCATGTCTAGATCACATGCTATAATTCTTTTATTTTTTTAATTTCCAAATTTAAACATATTACACTATGCACATATACACTATTTATACTGGAAAGAGTGCCAGTTTTATGGCAATTTCTATTTTTACGTCCCTATTTGAATGGTAGTATTAGATTAGATTCAACTTTATTGTCATTACACATGTACAAGTACAGGGTAACGAAATGCAGTTTAGGTCTAACCAGGAGTGCAATAAGCAGCAAGTGCAGGATATAGGTAAAAATATAAATTACAAAGATAAATATGTGATAAATATGTACAAATATGTACAAATTAAATTACAGAGCATTAGAGCATTTACAGTGCATCCATTATTCCAAAATGGATTCAATTCATTTATTTCCTCAAAATTCTACACACAATACCCCATAATGACAATGTGAAAAAAGATTTTTTTCAATTGTTGCAAATTTATTAAAACAAAAAACCTGAAAAATCACATGTACATAAGTATTCACAGTGTTTGCCGTGAAACTCTAACTTGAGCTCAATTACATTCTGTTTCCACTGATCTTTCTTGAGATGTTTCAACAGCTTAATTGGAGTTCACCGATGGTAAATTCAGTTGAGTGGACATGATTTCAAAAGGCATACACCGGTGTATATAAGGTCCCAGTGTTGACAGTGCATGTCAAAGCACAAACCAAGCATGAAGACAAAGGGATTGTCTGTAGACCTCCGAGACAGGATTGTCTCGAGGCACAAGGCTGGGAAAAGGTTGCAGAAAAATTTCTGCTGCTCTGAAAGTTCCAATGAGCACAGTGGCCTCCATCATCTGTAAGTGGAAGATGTTTGGAACCACCAGGACTCTTCCTAGAGCTGGCCGGCCATCTAAGCTGAGTGATCAGGAGAGAAGGGCCTTAGTCAGAGAGGTGATCAATAACCCGTTAGTCACTCTGTCTGAGCTCCAGCTTTCTTCTGTGAACAGAGGAGAACCTTACAGAAGGACAAACATCTGTCAATCCACCAAGCAGGCCTGTATGGTAAAGGGCAGTAAAGGGCACATAGCAGCCTGCCTGGAATTTGCCAAAAGGCATCTGAAGGACTCTCAGGCCATAAGAAACAAAATTTTCTGGTCTGATGAGACTAAAATTTAAATGTTTGGAGTGAATGCCAGATGTTACGTTTGGAGAAAACCAGGCACCGCTCATCACCAGGCTAATACCATCATGCTGTAGGGATGTTTTTCAGTAGCAGGAACTGGAAGACTAGTCAGGATAGAGGGAAAGATGAATGCCGCAATGTACAGGAGACATCCTGAATGAAAACCTGCATCAGAGTGCTCTTGACCTCAGACTGGGGCGACAGTTCATCTTCCAGCAGGACAATGACCCAAAGCACACCGCCAAAATATAAATGGAGTGGCTTCACAACAACTCAGTGAATGTCCTTGAGTGGCCCAGCCAGAGCCCAGACCTAAATCCTATTGAACATCTCTGGAGAGATCAAAAAATGACTGTACACCATTGCTTCCCATCCAACCCGATAGAGCTTGAGAGGTACTGCAAAGAGGAATGGGCAAAAATTCCCAAAGACAGGTGTGCCAAGCTTGTGGCATCATACTCAAAAAAAACTTGAGGCTGTAATTGCTGCCAAAGGTGCATCAACAAAGTATTGAGCAAACGCTGGTAATACTTGTGTACATGTGATTTTTTTTTTTCCAGGTTTTTTATTTTTAATAAATTTGCAACAATTGAAAAAAATATTTTTTCACATTGTCATTATGGGGGTATTGTGTGTAGAATTTTGAAGAAATAAATGAATTTAATCCATTTTGGAATAAGGCTGTAACATAAAAAAATGTGGAAAAAGTGAAGCGTTATGAATACTTTCCGGATGCACTGTAAAGTAGACCATGTCCTCCATTCTCTAAAATAACTGCAATCGTGTCTTAACAGGCTTAGTGATGTATGTGTGCTGAAAAACTGTGTGTCTGTGTTCATTTTTGTTTACATGCAGTGAGATGGTTGACTGCTTCAATCAGATAGCCCAGGACTCAGAATGTCGTGTTGTGGTTTTCTCAGGTGCTGGAAAGCTCTTCACATCAGGTAAAAAGCTATCAGATCTTACCAAATATGACCTAGTCTAGACCTTTTGTTTTATTTCAGTTTTCTATGCAATTTTTGTTTTCTTGTTTGTATCTCATAATATGAAAATATGCATGATATTTCATGACAAAGATGTTTTGACAACTGGCAACTAACAATAGCTTTTTCAACTAAAAATAATTTTTCATTTTCAGAACTTTGCTTGCACATGCAATATTCAATGCCATAGACATGTAGGTGATTCACAAGGTGTTACTGTATGATTGCTAGAATGTCTCTTTAATTGTACTTTAGATTTTTTTTAACACCTAATTTATCCATCAGATGTAAATCTCAATTTAGGTAGGTTAATGTTTAGGGTTTTATTGAAATCATTCAATATGAGCAGTAGTTAATATAGGCGTGTATTAACACACCTCTAATGTATTTACACTGACCCAAAATTATAAACGCAGCACTCTTTACCCCCATTTTTCATGAGCTGAAATCAAAGACTTTTTCTATGTACACAAAAGGCCTGTTTCTCTCATATTGATTACAAATGTTTAAATCCGTGTTAGTGAGCACTTCTCCTTTGCCCAGATAATTCATTCACCTCACAGATGTGGCATATTAAAAAAAATTGCTGCATATTGATAGGAACTGGAACACCCTGTCATATACGGCGATCCAGAGCATCCCAAACATGCTCAGTGAGTATGCTGGCCATGCAAGAACCGGGGTGTTTTCAGCTTCCAGAACTTATGTACAGATCCACACCTGTGTAGTAGTCATGCTGTCTAATCAGCATCTTGATATTCCACACCTGTGAGGCGGATAGATTTTCTCTGCAAAGGAGAAGTGCTCACCAACACAGATTTAGACATTAGTAAAGATACCTAGGTTGCATACCTAAATATTATATGCCATGTATACAGTGGTATGAAAAAATGTTGGCACCCTTCCTAAATTAAATTTGTTTTGCACGTTTGTCACAGTTTAATGTTTCAGATCATCAAACAAATGTAAACATTAGTCAAAGATAACACAAGTAAACACAACACCCAGGAAAGGAGGAACGCTTTTTCACACCACTGTAAATGTAAAGTAATATTCTATGTTTATGTAAAGTAATCATCTGTGTTAGGCATTGATCTCATGAGTATGGCCAGTGATATTCTTCAGCCTGAAGGTGATGACACAGCGAGGATATCATGGAACGTGCGGCACATCATAGCTCAGTACCAAGAGTCCTTCACTGTTATCGAAAAGGTTACTATTTAAAAATATCATTCGGTGAAAGCATATGAATACACAGATCAAATTTTTAATTTAAAAATTATCTATGTAATATGGTAGTATGGTGTTTAGAGAATTGTAGAGGATGTTGGACTTTATTTTTGGCTATAAAAATCTGTCAATTTCAAGATATGGATTTAGAAATCTAAATGGCAAAATGTATCTTAAATGCAGAAATCATGTTTCACAATGTCTCGTGTGCTTCATTGTACAGTGTCCAAAACCCGTGATTGTGGCCATCCATGGAGGGTGTATAGGAGGAGGTTAGTTTTCCTGTGTAATTTCCTGTTAGTGTTCCTGTGTGTTTCCTGTGTTGCCACTTTTTTTATACAATTTTTTAAACCCATTTATATAGTGTTTTTAGTATAGAACTGGTGAACAGAAAGAAATGCTAATATTCAGCTGGATATGTTATCATTCCATTGCGTCTTTTACAGGCGTAGACTTAATCACGGCATGTGATATACGACTGTGTACGCAAGATGCCTGGTTTCAAGTCAAGGTGTGGCCTTTTTTTTGTTTTTTTTTTACTTTTTATTAATCAGTTTTATAAAAGCTCATTGTAGTCCCACCTTGTGGTTTTATTTGTTTAATACCATTTTAAAACAACTTAGACTTGCATTAATTTAACTTTAAACGCCTAAATCGATAACTGTTTCCTGTTCAGGAGGTTGACATTGGTTTGGCAGCTGATGTTGGGACTTTGCAGCGTCTCCCCAGTGTGATTGGAAGTCGAAGGTGCTTGCTTCATCTTAAAGCTTGTTATAGATCCAGTAGCACTGCCCTGTGTTTGTACAATTCATTTTGCATTTACACGATTGTTTATACAATTTAAATAACATTTTCTTCTAATGTCTTTTAGTTTAGTGAATGAGTTGGCATTCACTGCAAGAAAGATGTACGCTGATGAAGCCAAGAGCTGTGGACTGGTCAGGTGGGACATTAAGACGTGTGATGACATGCTATAATTTTATATATATATATATATATATATATATATATATATATATATATATATATATATATATATATATATATATATGACAACTGACAACATAGAACTTCATATTTTATTATAAATTTTAATGTTTGTTAAAAAAATTTGTTTGTTTGTTCCCTTTTGTTGCACACAGTCGTGTTTTCCCAGATAAAGAGACTATGATGGCCGGAGCTCTGGAGATGGCAGGAGATATCGCCACCAAAAGTCCTGTAGCAGTCCAAGGAACTAAAATCAATCTTATTTACTCCAGAGACCACAGTGTTCCAGAAGCCCTGAATTACATAGTAAGATCTGTACTGAGTGTTCAGTAAATTAAAACAATATAAATTGACAAAGTGACATAATAATAGCAATAACTACTATTAATAACTATACAACAATAAATAAATGCACACAGATTCAGTTGGAAATTAAAATTAAAAACAAATGCAATGATTGGTAGGTTGAACGATATTTCATGGCTTGCCAAGACAGTGAAGGTACAGACAGATAGTGAAAAATACAAAAATATATATATATTTTATGTGTTTTCTCTTCCTGCTTGTTTCTCCAGAACACATGGAATATGAGCATGCTTCAAACCCAAGATTTAATGAAGTCAGCTCAGGCAGCGATGGAGAAAAAAAACCTCAAAGAAGTTACTTTCTCAAAGCTCTGAGAGGCTACACACCCTTACTATCAAATAACACCTTCTTTAGTGAATTTGCTAATTTAAACAACATGATTTTTACATCTTAAGTGAAACGTGCTATTGTGTATTTGTTTTGTTTTCGCATTCAGTGCCTTAATGGTGGTTCGTGTCAAATAAATAACCAAAAAATCCTGTTGAACACGTTCAGTGCTGAATATGGTAAAAACAAAAAACCTTAAGATGAAATAGAGGTGAATGGTTGAATGAATTTTTTTGATTCCACAGTGACTTATGTTGTGCATTACATGAAATGTGCAATTTGTATCTCAATAAAACAACTAATGCTAAAATAAGTGTATGGACAGAGGCAGTATGGATGATTTGTGAAGAGAAACTAGTTTAGTCTTGAAATATGAACTTCGTCACAGCTTGGATATTGTATTTTTCTGCGCGTCCAGGTTTCAGGTGCTCATTATACCGTACTTACTGTTAAGTTATTCACATTACTGTGGACATCATATCATATTACTGTCTCCTCAGTTGAGTATAAAGAACTGTTTCGGCCTCGTATAGACATGAAACATCATCCACAACCAAAACGCAGAGTTCTTTTAGGCTGACATCTGTGAGATAATTGGGTAGAATGATGTCTGTGCTGAGTTGGGCTGCAGTGATTCTGCTTATTGACCTGGTTTGCTCCGGTAAGTCTGGTTTTGCATTGCCTTGAATTAGTTTGTATAAAAGCATTAATTTCTTAAAGGTTAATTCTTAACCTTCATTTTAACTTCATTGTAAATAACATGTTAAACAAGCTAAAAAGTATCGATCCAATGCCATGTTACTAGTTTGAGTTATTTAGTGTATATATATATATATATATATATATATATATATATATATATATATATATGAATAATATACTGGAGATCAGCCAATTCCCCATTTGTCATTATTGTAATGGGTCATAGAATAAGATACTCTATTTTGTATATTTGTACCATTTAGATATTACTGTATATGCTTTTAGTTCTAAATGTCTAATTTATGAATGTAAAATTTGTCCTATACTTTCTGACATGTTTAAACAAAACAGGTCCACTTCAGTAGGGTAAGCATTATTTATCTGTTCACAAGTTTAATGCAAAAAAAAATCTATCTGTCTGTGTGTGGTAGAAGTATAAGCACAATACAATAATCTATAAACTAACAAGTGCTGACAAAAAAAAAAGAAGAAACATACCTAAACGCTTCTTCCTGTTTCAACTGAAGCATACTCGCTTCAGATTCATTACCAAACACTCACACACTTTTGTTTTCATGCATATGGTATATTTTTAGGCCAGATTCTGTGGAGGATGAAGGATCATGTGCATAAAATCCAAACGGCCAGAATAAAAGAGCGTTTAACACACACTTCCACTGTCATTCCCAAAAAAGGAACCATTCACCAACCCCTGAACCACTTTGATAGGAAAAATGACAAAACTTTCCCACAGGTACAAACCTTACGACCTTACAAATACACTCTTCTTTAAATGTGATATCGTCAGGACAGCGCAAGAACAGGAAATCATCATGTTATTCATTTGATCTGCAGAAATTCTTTGTGAACGACATTTATTGGCAGCATTCAGATGGACCTGTCTTTCTCTACATAGGAGGGGAGGGCCCACTATCTAAATTCAGTGTATTGTTCGGTTAGTACCAGTTTTCCATGGTTAAAATCATACTATTTCTTTTAACCTGATATGCCAAAAAAACAACAACAACAAAAACTGCCATACCATACTTCCTCTTGTAAGTGACTGCTGTTTCCAGTTGAAATGTCCACTGGGTGGCGCCAAACGCAAGTTTTATTTTTTTCAATTATATGACAGCTTACTCAGCACAGTAAAAGTTCTATAATAACCATCTTTCATTTTTTTTTCTTTTTCACTTTTTTTCTTTTGCCCAGAAAGATATTAGAGAGCTCATAAAGCAAAGATGCTAGCAGGCTGTGTACCTGAATTCCTAATTAAAGATTCTGTCCTGGAATCAGGCTGTAAAACATTTGCATTTTATTTTAAAAATGAATGATACAAAAATGTATATTTAATAAAATAATACTGTATTTTGAAAAAAATGTTAGGCCACCACGTGGACATGGCAGAGAGATATGGAGCACTGCTGGTGGCCCTGGAGCACCGCTTCTATGGGCAGAGCATCAACTCTGATGGTCTAGAGACTGAGAACCTGAGGGATCTGTGCAGCCAGCAAGCGTTAAGTGATGCTGACAGACCATTTCTCAGATCACAATGATGATGACCGTGACATTTATGATACATGTTGTTTCATCTCTTTCCTTCTCAGTTTGGCCGACCTGGCTGCGTTCCATAATTATATAAGCCAGCGTTTCAGTCTCTCCCATAAGAACACATGGATCAGCTTTGGTGGTTCCTATGCTGGAGCTCTCTCAGCTTGGTTAAGAGGAAAGGTTTGTTCCAAACTAATCTTTGTTGTTTAGTTCAAAAATTTACTAAAGCTGTTTAATTGATTTAATCATCAATTCAAATGCATTACACATGTGACCCCCGGACGACAAAACCAGTCATATAGTATTGTATGGGTCAGATATTTTTTTCTCAATATTCTGATTTTGTTGCACACTCGTAAATCTCACTCATAAATGATCCTATCCTATCCTAACAAACCATACATCAACATAAAGCTTTAATATTCCACTTTCAGATGATGTATGAATCTCAATTTTGAAAAGCGACCCTTATGGTTTTATGGTCCAAGGTCACATTTGTTACAGTATTAGTTTATCTTTGTTAGCACTGGTCAATAAACCTATAGGCTACAACTGTTCATCGATAGTTCATGTTAGCTCAGTTCCACTAATGTTAAAAGATACAGCTTTTGATTTTAAAAATATAATCGAAACATATTTAGATTAACATGAATTCATGATAATATTAACAAAAGGAAACTTTTTGTAAAGTGTTACCAAATTCTGCCATTGAATCTTTCCTGTATCACCAAAGACATTCCAAGCTGCTTCAGTTAACCTATAAATATCAAATGTTTTTCAAACTTTTTTTCTAGTTTCCTCATCTTATCTATGGAGCAGTGGCATCCTCTGCCCCTGTTCAAGCTCAATTGGATTTTAGCTCTTATAATAGGGTATGGTTTTGTAAAACAAATGCGGGAGATATTTTATCAGTTAGAACACATTATTATTGCATTATATGATTTTCTCTTTACTTATTAATTTCTGCAGGTGGTTGGATATAGTCTTATGAATGAGGCAGTGGGCGGCTCTAAAAAGGTAAGGTGACACATAGGGTCGCTATGAATTTCTCTTGTGTGTTTGAGTATCTTTCTGTGTGTGTGTGTGTGTCCACAGTGTGTAGCAGAAGTGAAAGGGGTGTTTGAAGCAGTAGAGGCAGCTCTGCTAACGGGGAACGAGGTAGAGGTGGGAAAGGACTTTGGCTGTTGTGAGACTCCTTTCAAACCAGAGGACAAGACTGAACTGTTGCAGAGTTTGGCTGACATCTTCATGGGAACCGTGCAATACAATGAGGAGGGGGTGGCATTTAGCATCAGAGAACTTTGTGACATCATGACCAATAAAAGTGAACAGAAGGAGGAGGCCTACGACCGTCTGGTCAAACTAACGGTCAAACTAACTCATAAAAGTGGTAAAATTGAAACTGAAACTGAAATTAATATATTGTATATATATCAACCTGTATATAATATTTGTATATATATATATATATATATATATATATATATATATATATATATATATATATATATATATATATATATATATATATATATATATATATATAAACTACATTTCCTTTTTCCTAAATATATTTTATTGAGATTTTATGTTTGTAACTTATATTTAGCATATATTGTCATGTAATTATTCATGCACAGTATGCTAAATTAAAATGAGGTCATATGGCAATTATCATACTAGTGTTTGAAAAGTTCTTTCTATTTTTACATATTTACACATTTTTTAAAAATAGTAGACAGCATACGTGCATACACTAGTACAGGTGCTGGTCATATAATTAGAATATGGCTAAAAAGTTTATTTCACTAATTCCATTCAAAAATTGAAACTTGTATATTATATTCATTAACTAGACCCAGACTGATATATTTTAAATGTTAATTTCTTTTAATTTTGATGATTATAACTGACATCTAATGAAAACTCCTAATTCAGTATCTCAGAAAATCTGAATATTGTGAAAAGGTTCAGTATTGAAGACAACTGGTACCACACTTAATCAGCTATCTCAAAACACCTGCAAAGGTCTATCAGTCTAGTTCTGAAGGTTAGACAATCATGGGGAAGACTGCTGACTTGACTGTTGTCCAAAAGACGACCATAGACGAGAAGGAGGAAGACACAAAAGGTCATTGCAAAAGATGATGGCTGTTTACAGAGCTGTGTGTCCAAGCACATTAATAGAGAGCTGAGATTTTCTGAGATACTGAATTTGGGGTTTTCATTAGCTGGCAGTTATAATCATCAAAATGAAAAGAAATAAACATTTGAAATATATCAGTCTTTGTGTAATTAGTGAATATAATATACACGTTTCACTATTTGAATGGAATTAGTGAAATAAATCTTTTTCTAATTATACAACCAGCACCTGTATATTATTAATGTTAATTAATTTTGCACATTACCAGAACTGTGCAGCTAAAATGAAAAGCACAATATTATATCTAACCAGCAGAGGGCATCACTCACTGTGGCAAAAAAAAAAAAAAAAAAAGTTGCCTGATTTACCGTTGAAATCTTTGTACATTGTTTTCTCTTTGCTATATTTTGCTAAATTGAAAATTTAAGTCACAAACATTTTTGCCATGTTTCCAGATGTACCGTGCCAGAGAGAAGGTCTCGTGTCTGGATGTTTCTCATGAAAAGCTGGTGCTTGAACTCAGAAACACTACAGCTACATCCAGCTACAGACAGTGGCTCTACCAGACCTGCACTGAGTTTGGCTTCTGTGTGTATTAGATCTAGCCTACAGTGCTCTTTTTGATCATTTTCTAATTTCTGGGTTTCAATCAAATTCCCTGTACAAATATTCACACACAGACACCTACACAGTAGCCCCAGGAGTATCTTCACACTTCTTGTGTGAAAGTCATTACGTTAGAAAACAAAAACAACAACAACAACAACAAATCAAACCAAACCAAGCATTTCTCAAAACTAACATCGTCTTCTTTCCATTTTGCATTGATTCTGCATGGCGTAGAGGCAAAATTTTATATAGCCTTACCTACATCTATGTTTTTTTTGTGATTTAAGTCTGTTTCCTCAAGTTTACAGGTTAAAAAAACTGCCATAGTTTATGTGTGTGGACATGTTTGTATCACACTACTTTTTTGTCTTTATCGTGATCTTTTGTTACATAAATTAACCGCTAACAAACATTTTTGCGACACGATTTTGTTGAAAATCGTGCTGATGCTATCTTTAAATGCCATTTGCTTATAATAATGCGTAAAGTAATGCTAAGACATTCATGAAATTGTTGAGTGCAGCTAGTGATGTCTGTGTATTGAATAGTCTTTTAAAAGTGTTTTCCAAATTTAATGTCTGTAGTTTTGAGTTACTTTATAATCCAAGTTTGTACCTTTTGTGTTGGTGAACGGAGCAGACCAGACATGTGAGGACACTAGTTGCCCCTTCTCACGTATGTCATCCATCCAGTCTCAGACTGAGCTCTGCTCTCAAATCTTTGACATCCCTCAGGACCGTCTGCCTCTCCATATTGACTTTACTAACCAGTACTATGGAGGGAAACGGCCCCAAACGCAAAGAGTGCTCTATATCAATGGTAAGCATGTAGCTGGAGTTTGGCTTTCATGTGGGATTTTACAATTATCAGCTGTTAATGTTTATTAAAAATAGGACAATGGGTTAAAAAAGAAGTAAAAATAAAATCTGTTTTGAAAAATTTCAATGAAAAAAGAAAAAACATGAAAATTATTATAAAAAAGTAATAAAAAAATTATATAAAGATTATTATTATCAGTGTGTAAACAGCTTTATGCTAAGATTTATGCTTAAATATTTAAAAATAAAAGTAAAATTTTTGTTCTTTCAAATTAATGTTCAGATTACAGTGACTAAACATTCCCATTTTTATTGCCATTTTTGAAAAGAAAAAATGTGTATATATATATATATATATATATATATATATATATATATATATATATATATATATAAACACACACACACACGTTATATATAATATTCATTGAGCTTCACTGTTTGCAACATATATTTAGCTTATTTCATATATATTTTATGTTTGCTATATGGATTATGTGATTCATTACAACATGTTTTTTTCTGACCAAGGAAACATTGACCCATGGACTGAGCTAAGCGTGGTCTGGAATGACACTATGGTGGACAATGACAGAGTCATTCTTATTGATGGCACCGCCCACTGTATGGACATGAACTCAGATAAATCAATGGATAAACCTGCATTGCACCATGCCAGGAAGGTAAAAATCTAAATGTGTTAAAATTAAAAAAAAGATTATATAGAATAACTAATCATTTCTGTTTAATTTTACTTTCACTAATGATTTTCATATTCACACCCCCATATAGGAGATTGGAAGACGTGTGGCCACGTGGCTCAAAATTGCAGCATTGGCACCATAAGATTTGATCAGCATGATTTTTGCTGAAGCCAGCTGAGTTTCATTTTATCCCTAATTTGCAAAAACAGATATTTGAGTGCATAAATATCTTAATCTCTTCTACATTAGATTTATGAACCTTCTTTAGTCGAGAGACTAACCGGATTCACGTTGGCTTGGGTCAGAGGCACATTTTGTCTTGAGATTTGGTCAACAGTGCGGTTTTGCAAGTACTTTAAAATCGTATTTTACTCCACACAAAATAAAATATATGTGTAAGCAGCCTACATAATAGTTCAAGACACCTACAGTCTCGTTAAATCAGCAATCGGTATTTGGCATTTTCTGCAAAATAAGTTTTATCCTAACCAAAGACCTTTAAAAATAAAAGGTATGCAATGAATAATTTGTGTTTTTGTGCTCTTTGTGCCATTTTTGCTCAAATTTGAACTTCTGAAATGTAACTTCACAACAAAAAAAAAGTATAATAGACAATTTACATAAATGATTATATCTATGAAAAGCCACCAGCTTGTTTTATACAACAGGAGGCGCTATTGGTATAATGTATACCCCTCCTATTAACAATCTCTTCCAGCAAGAAGAATGTGATGAGGGCTGATATGTAAGTACCTTTCGGAATGAAAAAAAAAAAAATAATTGTGCAGTTGCTTCAATTGCAGATCCAATTTATATAATAGATGAATCTTGCAAAACTTTCTGTACTGTACAATTTACTAATTTAATGATGCAATTCCAAGACCAGGAGTTTGAGATGCATGATATTAAGAACCAGAAGATTATCCTGGTATTGTAATATATTCCTATTGCATGATCTGTGCATTACAGAAGCAATCAATTGTTTCTATGCAAATGATTTACAAATAGAGGCATGTGAAGTGCTGTCTGAACAACAGCAGAAACAGAAAATCAATCATACTCAGCCTGTGAATGTATGAGTGTGTGTAAGGTGAGCAAGAGCCAGTTGTTACAGGGCCATCTGCTTGGCGGCAGTGTGTGTGTGTGTGTGTGTGAGGGGGTGGTTCAGGGGACAGGGGGTGTGTTCAGCTCCTGCTGTTTGGTCCTGCCTCTCGCTGATTGATGATCTCCACTCCCCCAGGGTCGACCAGGTCACGACCTCCCACTACTGACCCCCCCTCCGAGAGAGCTCATTCAGCACCCTGCCTTCACACACACACACACACACTCTTCACTCCATTTGGCTGTCTTTCCCCCCTTTTGCTTTCAGCAGACATATGAATACATATACACTTGCCAACATACTGTCCACAGTCATTTATCCTGTCTTAAATATGACACGCGAACAGCGGGGTCTTGATGCTGTGATCTAAAACTTTTTAAACCAATTTTCGCTATTTTAGAGTAAAAAGACTATTTTTGAATTATTATCAATGATATGGATATGTAATCTAAAAAGGACACTGCTATTAAATCTTTTCACTGACATTTAAGCATTGCTTTCCAATACTTCTAGTTCTACAGACATTTTGTTTTCGAATTTCTTGTATAATTCCATCAATGCTTCCATCAAGACATAATAAATAATAAAATGTAATACATTTTTTATATTACAAAAGCAATATAAAAATATATACTTTTATTATATTTTAATTATTATAATTATATACCATAAATGCATTGTCAAGACATAATAATTAATAAATATATGTTGCTCAGAGACACTATTTTGTCTCTTACTTATGCCATTAAAACCAATAATAACAATGGATATAACAATTATAATAATAAAGAACTAAAATTGTTTATGTATTTTAATTTCTAATTTTAATTAATTTTATTTAGCTTGTTTTACAAGCATTTAAACAATATTTTTATACGGACATTGTTTTGTTCGTATAGTACACAGCATTATGTTTCCAATAAAAATATCATCACACGTCACGCACTTTATATTTAACTGGTTAGCAAAACACATGCTAATATATTTTTCACCATTGTGTACCGTAAAAAAATATTACTATGAATTACATTTTGTAAAAGCAGCCTGCACACAGGCTTTATCGCATCACTGCAACCAGATAAGCAGAAGCTAAGAGTCTGTTGTAGAAAACTCTCTCTCTCTTTAGCCTGTTCCCTTGATCAATGAGCAAGTGCCAGAGCCACAACTATTAATCAGGGCCTATCGGCTATCTGTCTAGCACAACAACCAATCACAGCGCCCCGACAGCTACTCCATAACAAATGGAGCAGGGCGGCAGGCGGAGGGGAGGGGTGAAGCCATACTTTATCTGATCTTAGCCAGGTCACAGCACAACGACACTTACAGATGACCACAAATGCTGATTGAAAACACACATGCGGTCTGAAACAAAAAAACAGTACACACACTTGTGTAAACAGCAACGCCATGCTACAATGTAAAAATATGTGGTGCAGACACGTCCTGTGTCAAGAAGAGATCTGCTTGTGAAATTAAGTCCTATTACAGATTCAAATTACACCTTACTTTTGTAATGAAGCTGTTTGGCTATCACCAAAAAAAGTTACATTTTGTTGGCTTGACAAATCTTTAAGTTTCGAGGTTATCAAGCATATAGACAGCATTAAGGGTTCGGGAGTTGCATGTGGCCCATTTGATTGCTGCAATAAGAACCAAAAAGTCGTATCTATTAGACAAGACAGAAGTCAGAACAGACTGTACCGAGTTTAGTTCATGTAGCTTGAAAGCTCTGAGAGGACTTGTCAGATATATTGACCTGTGATACATTCTTAGCTTTTCAAACATTTGGTACTTTTTAAAAATAAATTAATACTTTTATTCAGCAAGGATGTATTAAATGAATGAATAGGGATCTATCTATCTGTCTTGTAATCCTAAGTTTATTGATTAGACTAGACAGTATCGTATTCTCCATAATAATTTCAGCATTAAATTTGATAATTTTATAAGTAATGTCACAGTCCAAAAAAAATGCAGTATAGCAATTTAGAAAAATTCCTAACCCTACTGTTTTTTTTCTTCTCTCTTTTTTGGCTGACAACTTCAAACACTGCAGCCCCATTTCAAACCCTTCCTCAAATAACAACCGTTCCCAGGTCAGCAGGTCCTTCAGAAAATCATTGTATACTCATAAACTCCCACAGTAAAGCGCTACGTGCAAAGCAACGAAACTTTAAGAGCTCCTCTCGCTTTAAATACAGCAAAAAACGTGAAATTCGGTCCAATCAGCAAGCGGTAAAGCAGTCGTTCATCATAACACCTCTGCAACAGTCTGTCAGTGCCTGATGCAAAGCAGACCTTCCATTAGATTTATCGAGCACTTGGCTTAGCGTTCCTCCCTTGGCCTTCTCTCTTACCTCCCTCTGTCCTTCTCCACATCTGTCCATCCATCATCTCGGTGGCCAGCGGAAGAGTATTAATCCCTCCACCCCATCCTTCACTCGTCTGGACTGATGAGAGGGAGAGCAGGAAATGGGAGAACCTTGGATTTTTCATAACATTTTTGTAACACTGGAAGAGAAAAACTGTATTGCATTACAGCAAACTTATGCACATGCGTTACACGCTGCTCTGGGTTCACTGCAGGTGCGTCTGTGTGTGGTTGCCTGAGTGAGGGCATATCGTGAAGAAAAAAAAGTGTCAAGATTATATCCACTGACACGACACCATGCATTTAGCAGACATGTTGAGTTTCATTGTTTATGCAGGTGATGCTACTTTGACGCTTTCCAGATCCAGTTTGACTTTTTTTTGCTATCTTCATTCTTACATTTCGTCTGTTGTCTGTAAACAAAAGTGTCAAAAACGTAATTGTTTCATAGGTTTGAAATAATTGAATATTGCTTGTTCCACCGCTAGCCACATTTTGCATGTTTTAACTAATTAAATGTGATTGTTTTCACAACGCTGATCCTCAGCAGTTTGAATAAACTATAATAAAATAGAGAGAAAATCAAACAGATGCAAATAGTTCATAATAAACCATTTATTTTTCTGTTTCTTAATTAAAAATTTAGCAATCCAAATCCAGTATGTGTATAGAAAGCATATATATATATATATATATATATATATATATATATATATATATATATAAGTATGTATGTATCATCAGTGTATGTACATGAAAAGCTTTTTCTCTATTTTAAAAGTTTGTAACCCTGTTTATGTTGCTATCTTAGTCGTGTGCCGTTATTTGCATTTAGTGACCTTTTTTAAAAAATCACAATATCTAAACTGAGCCTTTAGCATCTGTTTATGTAATGTGAATGTATAATAATAAGATTGTGATTAAAGGTATGATACACGTTTCCTGCAATTAAAGAGAAGTCAAAGCAAAGCAGAACTATTTGCAAGATAAGCCAGACCAAAATCTTTCCTCTTTATTTCTCTCTTTGACTCATTCCCTACACTCCGTTCTCTTGCCTCTCCCCCCGGAGTGACAGGTAGATTAAGGGGCGTGATAGATGCCTCTCTCTCTATCTCCTTCTCTCCATCTCCTCCCTCTCTCCCTCTATCTATCATGGGCCCTGCTGTAATTGCGGTTGTGTCAGGCTGGCACTGCAAGCCACCATCCATCTCTTTAATAACAAACAGTCAGGGAAACGGATGGTGCTCAGGCTCGGAGTTAATCTCCATCTGTAAGAAGACCATCGGAGGGAGAGAAAGAAAAAAAGAAAGACAGGGAGGGAGATTGTGTGAGTTGAGGATGAAGAGAAAGACAGACTTAGGGTTCTGGAGAAAGGCAGGAAAGTCTGCTATAGCTTCTTTGCTCTCAAATGCGGTGCAATAACAAACAAACAAGAACTACACAAATGAACAGAAGAAGAGAGAAAAGGGAAAACATTGACTGTTGAACAAAATATACAAGCAAACAAATCTTCTAATCTCTGCTGAAAATTTCAATAAATTGCTATGCAGATGTTTTTTAGACAGATGCTATGCAGTTTCTAGGTGGATGCTATAGGGTGTTGCTGGTGTTGATTACACTAAAAAGCAAGTATACTCTTAAAAATACAGGTTCTTTATATTATTAAGATGTTCTTTACACTAAGTACACACTAACTGTTCACTGAAACAGTTTGGGGAAACAAAACGTGTTCTTCTATGGCAGCGCTGAGAAAACCCTCTTAAGGAACCTTTATTTTTAAGAGTGAATTAAAGAGCCATTAAACTGATTTGGTTTTTTGGCATAAATTTAAGTGTATGGGTTGTTTTTGTGATGCTCAGTAATATTTTTTGACTTTAATAAATCTAGATATTTAATTGTTAGCACTTTTAGGTTACCTTTTTTTGTTTTGTTTATTGGCCAAAGGTCAAAAGAAACAATCCCTGGGTTTTTATGGTCCCTGATCTCTTCTTGTTCTTTATTTTGATTTCTCTTAAATACAATTTGTTATTTAGTTCTTTTTTAGCCAACGAGTCTTCAGTATACACAACAGTGACGCTCGCCTTACCGAACACCAATAAATAACAATAATCATTTATGGTGATTCATTAAAAAAGCTTAAAAGTTTTACTTTCAGTTTTACTGAAACATCTATAGGAGGCAAACATTTCAAACAAAGTTCAGGCAGAGGGTGAACTCATATATGGGCTGATGTGAAAGATTGAAATAGTGAAAGAATATTTATGGGTGCTGGGCCAGACGACAAAGTAACTGGAGAGGAGCATACTCATAAAAAAGCACTCTCTCCCTCTCTCTTTTTACCTCCCTCTTTGGTTGTTGCTTCACTGCTATATGTAAGTAGGCTTACTTGTCTTTGATGTTCCATACTGGACTGCACTAACCTGCTACATGTCAGGGTTACACTGCCATTGGAGTTAACAGTCATGTCAACTGGTGTCATCCCTGAGCTTCCAACACCAGCAACCTTTCTGCAGATGTACACAACCAAACAACATATTGATGTACAATTACATCTTCAAGCTTCGTGGCTTTTTTTAGGAGGTTTTACAATCTTTAACTGCGTACACGACACGATGCAAAACTAAACATTTGTAGGATTAAATACATGTTGCGCATAACCTCTGCATTTTGGAGAATGTGCACAACTGTAATTTGACGAGTATGCAGCCTACACATGCTACCACTTCGTTATCTCTGCTGGTCTGACTTCGCAAAATGTTTACAGAACATTTTAAAAGACAAACCATTACTGAAATCAAACTTGCAAAGTGTATGTAAATGTGCGATGACATAAGGACTATAAAGAAAGTAAAAAAAATCATAAAAAGGCACCAAATATGTTGACAGAGAGACCCTGACCTGAGCATTTAGGGTGAACGAACACCAGAGAACGACTCCCTCAGGGATACACAACGCTCACAGCAGCAGATATGGATCCAGATGTCAAAGGTCAGGCCTAAAAGACTGTGTGAGGTTGTTGGGATGTTAATTTGCGAGGTCAGTTTGCTAGCATCATAAACTGTAAATATAGGACCACGTGATCAATAAGCTCTGGATTAATATTAAGAGGTAAAGTTTTGTTGCATCTAAAATAGTACTGTCACTTTTCTGTTCCTGCTTTTTCGGTTCCTTGACTAATGACTGAATGTCTTTCACATGCATTGCACACTCGCAGACACACATACGGTGACAAATGCCCCTAAACAAACACTCACAATTCGAGAGCAAGTGACAAACAGCCACATTAAACAAAAAATCTCACTAACCGTCCTCACACCACAATACTAATGAGCTTATTCTCTAAAAACAACCTGCCCTTAATTTCACTCCCACAAAAACACACAATTAATGTGAAACAGCAATGCTCAACTCACACACATAAAAATGCACATAGCCCTAGAACGTCGAAACAAATTATTTTACACAGTATTCAAGAATACTCATAATTATTTTTCTGATATTTTTTCATAGTCATAGCGCAGAAGACGTTGAATTAGTTACGAAGCATTTTGTCTGCGTATGAAACGACAACGCATTACAAGTGGAAATACCCGATTAAAAGACGTATTCAAAGGGCGTTGCTCCATTGAGCTTCTTTACAATCACTGTTGTTGCGCTGTTAATGCCTTTATTTAGCTATGATCATCTCTGCTGGCCAGTGCTCCCCCATGGTGTTGAAAGGCCGAAGATCGCCTGATCCTCTGCCTCGCTTATGTCACGCCGCCCACCGCCCACCGAGCGCGTCGGTCCGGCCGCGGCGCGCTGGAGAGGACCGCGGTGATTGAAGTCCTGACCGCCTGTTGAGGGTTCGCTCTGCGGGAGAAGAGTTCAGGGGACGTGTGGAATAATTATTATGTTATTTAAGGGTGATTTACAACACAAGACCACGTTTGGTCCGCCGTGGAACCGTTTTCCTGTTACAGGTTGCTCTAACTGATTGTTATGCTACTTTGTACATATTTAAAGGCCATTGTTTTCATTCACGTATCACACACACACACCAAGTATTTAAAATGTTTTATAGTCTATTTAATGGCGTTTTAACGTTAAACTGCAAAACAGTTATCAAACAAAACAAAAATAATAAAAATAATTGTTTTGGGCATATTGTAATTAATGCATCGTAGAAAGTTACATAAAACTTCAATCTAAAAACAGCCTTTCAGTTACAACCTTCTTTTTGTCATTTTTCTTATTGTGCTTTTATTAAGTGTGGAAAGTCTTGGTAATTTTCTCCATCTAACAGACACCTTCTCCCATATCACTGGCTCAAAGATAAGAAAAGTCATAAATAACGGAAACATATTGCTGCAGTTTGCCCTGCAATTAAAACAATTACATGGCAATGATTGGTATTTATTATGGTAGGTTTAATTGGCAATTGGCAGTTAGCATTATCAGCTGACTGCTACTTCATTGCATGTTTCCCATTTCTACTTTCTGCAGCATAAAGTAGTCCACAGGAATTATTTTGCACACTTAAGAAACACAAATGAATCCTAGTTCATTTTTTTTCAAAGACACCACAAGTGTACTTTTTGCTGTAGTTTGCAAATGTAACTTCGTATTATTTATTTATTTCTATATATTTTTACCCCATTTGTCTACTACTACAAGTTGACATCGTCTTTAAGTATTATTCACCTTTTAAATCACTCTCAAATACACAGAGTACAGTTGCTATACCTTCGGTGAGTTTTCAGTCTGGGACTGGAGTTTGTAATACTAGAAAATATCAGGCTTTTACATACATTTACTTTGTTTAATGATTTTTATATATATATATATATATATATATATATATATATATATATATATATATATATATATATATATATATATATATATATCATCTCCCATTAATTAAGTTCCCCAATTCACCTAGTTTCATTTTAAACACAAAAAAGAGAAATATCAAATATTATATTTTAAAACAGCAAACTAATTCAGCATTTCTTATCCTATTTATTTAGGCCTATGTGTTCATTATTCTTTCATTCATTTATGTAAATCTTCTATAATTACACAGAAGCTTTTACTGTCTCCTCAGAAGGCTCATTATAATACTGATTTTACACACTATTTTAGATTTTGACTCATTCTGGTTTACTGTTACGCTATCCTGGAAGACCTCTGAATGTCTTCATAGATCTCCTATAAAATCACTTTGACACGAGTTTTTTTAATACGGAAAGATGGCTGAGATATCAATTCGGTTCTGAGAAAAGGTTTATGTATTTTGGCATATTTTTATTTTTATTTAGTTCATTTTAAAATGCGATATAAGTCTACAAATACTTTTGGTGATACGGTGTAAGCGTTTGATGTGACGCGTATGCAGGGAAGAATAACGCATGTGTGTTTGCCAGTGCAACCCAGTGCGTGCTTCCAAACAGGGTCTGCTGCACATGATAGGAACATATAATCAGACAAAATGATTTTTCGACGGAATAGCGATGATGAAACTCGGTAAGCGGGGTCCGCGTGTGTGTGTGTGAGAGAGAGAGAGAGAGAGAGAGAGAGAGAGCGTCCTTCAGATAAAACGAAAGCCTCTGCGTTTGTAATGCGTGAGTGTGCGTATGTGTGTGTGTTTGTAATGCGCGAGTGTGTGTGATAAGGAGGTGGGGGTGAGAGACCCCGTTGTGTTTTGACCCCCTAAACAACTCCCAGTCTCCATCTCTCTCTCTCTCTCTGGTTTAAAGCTTCATCGCTCATTGTGGAGAGACGCATTTGAGCCCAACGCGTCGCTTCATGGACGTCGATAGAGCGGAAAGGACGCGACATCATCTCAAACGCGCCGCTAATGCTGGATACTCGGCCCGGTCCACGCTACATTCTTATTAAGGTGGGGTATCTTTACGCCTTCATATCATATCCATAATATAACCCAATACCCATAACCATTTACGTGGATAAATAATCTGTTATTTATTTAGTATGCGTATAATATAATACCATTATAGGCATTTCTTATTCACTCTAGAACACTTAAGGTGCTATTTTGGTGGATACTTTTAAAGTGAAAAGCAATCTACTCCCGTATGTGCTTGCATTTGCTCCAAATGCTTTTGGACCAGATTTTGAATATGGTATCAGTAAACGTTTGTGTTACAATGCATGCTTAGTTTTCTTCAATGTTTTTTTATGCTTTAGTTCTTGTAGAGAGTGTGTCTTATCTGCCGCTCTGGTGTGTGTTGTCATCCGTCAGTGAGTGTGTGAGCTCGGCTTCCGTATCGCATGGAGAAGAGGGTAGGTCCTGTTTTTCCCTTTATTTTCCAGGTCCATTTTTTTGCTACTTTGATGCGAAGGATGCTATCTTGTGGATACCTAAAACAAATCGTTAGCATAACTAAATATAATAACTATTTAGATGTACGAGCAGTATGTAGTCTGCAATCCAAAAATGTAATCTTATTATGTAATTGTTAGATTTTTACTTTATTAGAACTTCCAATCCAGAGCCCGAGTCAGTAATAAACATTATTCCATTATGTGACGCTTAACTGATTCTCATTAGGTAAAGTGCAGTCAAATAGGAAGAAGTAGGTTATCGTTAAAGTTTAATTTATATTATGCTCATGTAGGCTTACGTTTATTTGAAAGGCAATTGACTTCACAAAGGTGCTTATACACTCAGCTACTCGGTTTTATCCTCATTAAAATCAAATACATATATTCAGAAAGGCAATAAAAGGTAAATATTAGATGGACTAGTCTAGGAATAGCATACAGGCCCTAGTAAGGCAGATGAAGTCGGTAAGTAGGTCAACTTTTGTGCTACAGTGAGCGGCCAAATGGAAATTCTTGTTGCTTTCTGTCTACTTACAAACGGTGGTTATGATCCTGTTAATTTGGCATCAGTCAGTTCAGTCTCATATATAAGCTCTTTTATCTGTGCCCGCGATATTTGTCCTCATGTGCGATATTGATCCAGGAAATTCAATGGCACTGATTGGTGTTTTTATTGCCTGTAAAAGCCTGTTAGATTTGAAGTAACAAATTGCCATCGCTAAAAATGTATAACCGTAAGTCTCAAAAAAATTTTTTTATGATCTTCTACATTACATTTGCACCTTTATGGTTGTGAAGCACACTAATTTATCTTTCCTTTAGAAAAAGCAACGCTGCAGCATACAAAATTACATATATACTGTTTATGTTTAATTATATTTAGTTGCTTGAAACTCTACTGCTATTAATTGGTTGTAGTTTGTCCATAATAACTTTAATAATTTACTCAGTTTGATTATGTTTTTGTCAATAGAAAGAAAAATCATCAAAAACTGTCCACAATTTTTTATGTTTGCATATTATGATGTCTCATTTCTGAAGCATTATATGATGTCTGCTAATTGCTTAAAATTATGAAAAAGTGCTATAGTACTAACATAATTTATCACATTTAAATCACTGGATGTTTTGCGTGTTCATGTGTTTTATTTATTTTTAAATTATTTTTAAAAACTTTATATTAGGTGTACTTAATTTGAGCTTAGAATGTTTTTTGGTTAATCAACTATGAAATGTGACGTCCTTACATGTTATTTTTTCATAACAGATTAATCATTATAAATATTTTAAAGGCCATGAATATGAGAAAATTTCAACTTTACAGCCATTTGAATTTTTTACGCCATGGTGAAAACACATAGAGAAATATATCTATCACGCATGTATGGTGTTTATATGGTACAGGAAATCCTGATTATTTACAGTTTAAAATATGTTATATGTTATATAAATATGTAAATATGTTGTTGTTGTCTTTAGTTAGAATGTGCTTTGCAGAGGTGGCTTGCATTAAGTGATGCTGTTAGTAATGATTAATGCAACTTCTCAATAATAGGCAATTGCTAAAATGAAATTTATAGTTGTGCAGTAATAAATAAGAGTTCTTATTATTGATTAGTCTTTTTCCTGTGTTTTCATTTAACTGACTACAGCATTAATCAGTAAGTTGACTGTAAAATCACCTAATTAGTATAAATGAAGGCTGGATGACTTGATGTATTTGTATGTAAGGCTGTTAATTATAAATCAGCTGGAAAGTTTTTTCTTTGGAGTTTATGTCCCTGGGTGAGTGTTGCTTGGCGCTCTGAAAAATCGCACATCAAAGCCTCCCGCATCCAGTGTTTACTAAGGAGGAGATACAATTAGCAGTGACTTCAAACAGCCTAGCGTTAGCGCACATACACAAACGTACTGCCAATCCTGAATATACTTAAACATCATAGTAAATTTCCCCCCACACAGCACATCTCACTTACATAAGGCTGAAGAAGGGAATGTCTTATCTTGTAAATTTGTCTTATCGTGTCTTTCCATATCTAGTATGAGGAGTTGGTGCAGTACCCAGGCTCTGACGCCATGCCTGTGGGAGACTACAGGGACACCATGAGGTCACTTCCTCCGCCTCACTATGGCCACACTGTGCCTGACTCCCTAAAACACCACCGGGACCAGATCTATGGGTGAGAGTCTGGTTACTTAAACCATCTGTTACTTCACTCGAAGCAAGAATGAGCAGTGTATTTGCTAATATATATTGCCTTCAGGTCTTGGTTAGTTCTGACAAGTATTATGTGATATGCAAGTGGTTAAATTTAAATTCTGCTACTTCCTTAAGTGAATACGCATGTCAAAACAAAACTGTTCTTTCACAATGTAAAACTTAAAAAAAACAACTTATTGCTCTCTATTCTCATAAGGCTAAGAAATAACTTCAACCCAATTACACACTTTACCATTTTTTTAAAAGCCACAGTAGTTATGACATTTGTGGTGACATCAATTAGGTGGCACAGAATTAGCTGTGTAGCATTTCCTCAAACCGCCGTGTTTTCTTACTTGGAGTGTGTGTGTGTGTGTGTGTTTATTTTCAGTCATCCTCTGTTTCCACTCCTGGCTCTGGTATTTGAGAAGTGTGAACTTGCCACCTGCTCACCACGAGACTCGATGTCAAACTCCGCCCATCTCCCGGCATGACCAATCACAGTGACGTCTGCTCCTCTGAATCGTTCAATGATGATATTGCGGCCTTTGCCAAACAAGTGAGTAACCAATCTAATCACATTAAAGCCAAGCACACCACAAAAATAAAGGCCGTTGTGTTGTGTATTGACCTTTATACATTTTAAGTTACAGTTCAATTATTAAATATAAATTGAATTTACATAGGTATAAAACTTGATGCAGGCATATCATTTAAATTTGAATTTGAGAAAGCAGAATTAAATACAAAGATTGAATTCTGGCATGACAAATCCAAGTATCAAATTTAATATATGTTGTACTTTTTCTGTTAGATTCGATCAGAGAAACCTATCTTTTCATCAAATCCAGAACTGGACAATCTGGTAAGATATACATGAGCTTTTAAATAAGTGGTTCCATGTAATTTTGAAGAGAGCATGACAGTTTTAACCAATCTCTTTACACAGATGATCCAGGCCATTCAAGTTCTACGGTTTCATCTATTAGAGCTAGAAAAGGTATTTTTTTTCTCATTTACAACATGTTTGTAAAGCTTACCCTTGTTTTATTAGGGAACATGCCTTCAAAACAAGGTACTATGTGTGATTTAGTTTGTAATATTCTTCAGTGTATATTATTCAGCTTTTTAATTTATTTTTACTTTTTGTTTAGTGTGTGATTTTCTAGCAGTTCCCTTTTTAGAGACAGTTCTTTTCTCAATACTTCAGCAGCATGAACATGCTATGAATTTTCATATATGTCAATGAACCTGACATCTTCACTTCATGGTCTCTCACAGGTTCATGACCTCTGTGATAATTTCTGCCATCGGTACATAACCTGTCTAAAAGGCAAGATGCCCACTGATTTGGTGCTGGAGGACCGGGAGGGTGGATCAAAATCTGACATGGAAGATTTCACTGGCTCCTGCACCAATCTGTCAGAACAAGTAAGTCGGTAGACGTCTGACATATATCAGGGAGCTGGTCGTTCGCTGGGTGGGTGTGTGTGCATGTGTATACCTGACTGTGCTTGTCTCTCTTGATCTAGAACCAGTCTTGGTTGCGAGATCCCGATGACTGTGTGTCAACCCCCTCGGGCACCCCCAGTGCCTCCTGTGGCCTCACCTCACACAGTGCAGAGAACTGCAGCGATGCTGGTATATATCATTTTGCGCACAACGGCTATGCTCTAAATTAAGTGAAGTCTAGCATTTTTGGTAAAAACCTTATCTTTTAAATCAAATCTTTACATAGGAAAGAGGAAACACTGGCATCTAACAGTGCTTTGAAAAAAATTGATTGATCTTTGGGAAAGAAATCAATTACATTTGCATGTGTGAGAAAAGCAATTAGATGCAATCCTCTTTGTAATCTTTAACATTTTCATAAGTAACTGTAATTTAATTTTATCCTCATTTGTTTTGTAACTAGTTACACCGATTAAAAAAAAATGCTTGTGTGTTGTGCTGTGTCAGGTGATGGCTTGGACGGAAGCGTGGCATCTCCTAGCACAGGAGAAGAAGATGAAACAGATAGAGATAGACGAAACAACAAGAAAAGAGGAATCTTTCCCAAAGTTGCAACAAACATTATGAGAGCTTGGCTCTTCCAGCACCTGTCGGTAAGAGAGAAAACCAACTCATTTACAGTTAAAAACACTTTCTTTTGTGTTCCATAGAAAGGTCACAGCCTAAATGTGGAAGCTGTGGTATTTTGTTACTATGGTACTTTAGTATTTTGATAAGGGATAGGAAACAGTAGCATTAGGAGCTAAAACTGATGTCAGAAAAACACATAACGGCAAACTGAGCTTGTAGAAAGTTAAAAATGACAAGAGGAAAGCTTAGGAAAAGAAGATGTGACCAAAGGTTCTTCTGTATGTGATAAAAGGTACGCTTCTGACAAATGGCAGACGATCCAGAAGTTACTAATATTAACAAGAACAAAAACAATGTGGTTAATAATGTAGGTAACAAACTCACTTGACTGAATAAAGATATTATTGAAGAGCATTCTCAGATTAACAATAACTAGTGTTATGGTACTTGTTCCTTTAGACATACATATTATATAGTTATATAAAAATAATAGTAATAAATAATACTTAATTGAAAAATATTAGCAAGTAATTAGTAATTAGTTATTACCAAGTAATAAGTCATTCTTGAGTCATTCTAAAATGCTGCAAATTCAGTATGATTATGTATATAGGTAAGCCCCAGCACTTATTATAACAATACAGCTATCTATATTTGTGCTTTCACAGTAGTCACACCACTAACATACACTTATTTGATTGTGTATTACCTTTTTGTCCTCTCTCAGCATCCGTACCCATCTGAAGAACAGAAGAAGCAGCTCTCTCAAGACACGGGTCTCACTATACTGCAGGTCAATAACTGGTTAGTAATCGCTCTCTTATATCAATAATCAAGATTTCTCATTGCATGCTATCATATTCACCTACTTAAAATAACAAGCAATTAAATGAATCATGGGTATGTGTTTTCTGTTTACATTTTCGTCTTGTAATCTGCTCTTGCCATCTCTACTCAGGTTTATAAATGCCAGACGCAGAATAGTACAGCCAATGATTGACCAATCAAATCGCTCAGGTGAATTAAAAGTTATTCTGGATTTGTAAAATGAACTGAAAATTACCATTTGCAGCTCTGTGCACTGAATAACACTTCTTTGTGTGTGTTTTGTTTTTTATCTTCAGGCCAGAGTGCTCCATACAGTCCTGAGGGGGCGGCTCTAGGAGGATATGGGTTAGATGCACAATCTCATTTAGGTCTTAGGACAGCAGGTGAGAACAGTTTTCATAAGCTACACCACCAAAACGTGCTCCACAGAGTATTATCTATCGATATTAGCTTTTGTTCACACTCTTTCTCTTTCTTGGTTGTCAGGACTTCAGGGAATGCCGTCCCTGCCCACAGATTACCCCGGGGCCCTTCTGACCCAGCCGGGATACTCCCACGCTGGCCCGTCCTTGCACCCGTACCCCGGCCCCCACACTGCCATGCTGCTCCATCCGCCACCCCACAGCCACCCTGCCGAACCCCTCATAGGACAAGGCCTTGACATCCATGCCCACTAACTTGAGAGCGGAGCAGGGGAGGGTGCGCTGAAAATGGGATGGAAGGGTACATTGTAAATTGACTTTGCAGTACCACAGCCCATCACTCTCACCAAACCTTCAGGGCATCACCGCTGTCAACACATAATGACTCTGAGAATGTCTTAAATGCACTGACCTGGCATCATAAATGTATCAAAATGTCCATTTTATGCACTCAGCTCCCATGCAATGCCCATCTCAAATGCCTGACAGACTTGTTACATTCCTTAACCATTTATTGCTATCTGATCTCCTCATGACAATGCTCTGAATGCACTGTACTTAATACATCTATCTACTAGTTTTTATGCACACTGCTGCGTTTGATTGATATACCCACGTCTTCCTATGGCCTTAGGGGTGAGCTGAAATCTCCCTTAATCTAACATTAAGGCCTTCATTGCCTTTCTTGCCTTGCCTCCGAAAACCCTCTCGAGGAGCACAAACGGAAAAACACAGCATATACCTCCTCAGTCAGGACCCAACATGTCAGAAAGTCCTGAAACAGTCTTCTTAGATGAACAGTCGCACCAAATCCTTACAACCTTAGGCTGAACATGGTTAATAAAATGTAAGGTGAAGCTCATGAAGCCACGTCACGTTTCACCCCAAAATCAAAAGGCATTTTGCACAAGAAACCTATTTATAGTAGAGAATTAGGAATCATTTTGCATTGTGATGTAATTTCCTTCAATTGAATTTCCACAAAAATCTTGTTGCTGTAATGCATCAGGAAATGTGTGATGTTGTTTTTTAATTCCTGTTATAAAAGTAATTCACATTAGTTTGAATATTACAGTAATACAGTAAAAACTTGCTTTTCTTGGAATAAAAATATCACTCTTATTTTGATTTTGGGGTGAAACAGAGAGATTTTTTTGATTCACCTGTAAAGAGCCAAGAGTCTCTGTCTTCCTAGCTGAGCGCCATGTACACTTCTTTCAGTTGTTCTGCTAAGTCAGTCTCACTTTTTGTTTAACACATTATTTAATTTAATTTTTGTTATTGTTTTGTATTTATCTGTGTTACAATAATCCGAGTGCCACGTTTTTTTTTTTTAAATATCTCGATTTGATAAAAAAGTGAATATGTTCTTCAGTTATTTGAAGTTTATGTGAATGTTTACCTGCTGAGGTCCCGACAGGCACATTTTTGGTTTGCTCTAAAGGACCTGACTCACATTACCATCAATATTTCACCCAATTTAGTCACAGTACCAATGTATTAATGAATACCAGGATATCTGACAATACCTTTTAGAGATTTGCTTGACTTCAATCTTGGAAACCTGAGCTCTTTTTTGTCATTCCCTGTCTGCATTAAAACATATTATGTGACTGTTGATATATTGATATTTCTGTTGATATGCAAAATATATTGTTCAAGGACTGACGCAACGTTTCTTTTGACCATTAAATAATATAGGAATTAAAAGTAAATTTAACTAATGACCAGTGCATATTTAATCAGACACATTTCTCAATCCAGAAATATTAATAAAGCACAACAAACCCACTCCACAAATGTAAAAGCAAGATTTTCCTGGCGAAAGTTTTTGGAATCTAGTCATTGAGAATTGTTTGACTTAAAATTATTTAATCAGAAAGTTTGAAAGAAACTAAAAAGAGAATTTGAAGCAAAATTCCAAGGTAATTGAATCAAATCACCACTGCTTATTTGTTGTTTTTGGCATTTTGGGGGCAATTTTTATCTGTCGTATCTTTTTGTTTAAAATGCATAAAAATACTGAAATAAACTTCAGACAAAAGTAAAATAAATAAACATTTCTACATGTGGGGTGGCTTTTACTTTCCTTGTCATCACAAATCTCTGCCAAAGTGTTTTTCGTGCTTCAGTGCTTTTCTGGCTCCATGTTCACCCCCATACATGCCATCCAGCCTTGTGTGATAGATTCAGCCTGCAGCAGAGGTCAGAGTTCACTGAAGGGTTAACAGGAAGAGGCCTATCTCTCTGACCCCTTAAGGTCACCCAAGTCCCTCTACTTTAATTTCTTTTCCTAATTTTTCTCGGCCATCAATTATCTTCTCATTTTCCTTTGCATTACATTTTTCAATTTAGATTATTTATTTATGTAGGAAAGACACTGATTTTGCTCAATTTAGGCTTGGTAAGGAACACTGGCTTTCTTCGTGTTTTTAAATATTCATTATTCATTTTCAGGAGTAGAATCTGTTCTGATTTAAAAGGCAGATTAAAAAAACAAGCTCATGTGTGTTTTTTTAAAAAATAAAACACATTAAAATAATAATAATAAAAAGACATTGGATGAACTCACGTTTCACGTTAATTAATTGGAATTTAACCAGAATTTGTATCAATTCCAAAATCTTAAAATAGCTTGTTACATTTTCTGTTACAGTGTAATTTTGAAATTATTACAATATTTTTAAATAAAAATCACATCTTAAATCCTAATACATTATTGTTTAATAAATTGGTAATGAATGAATGAATGCTATTGTCATATAAAAACACAGAATTTAGATGGAGCACAATAAAGTAGCTCCACTTTATAATTATACGTCACTGTTCACAGCACAAAATCAGCAAAATTGTCGTGAACAAGCTGCTGCAAATGATACATGCATTTTGGGTCTGTGACTGAAGAGAAGTGTGAAAGTGTGTGTGAGACAGAAAGGAAAAATCCAGGCAGGTTGTTAATGATCCATCCGCTGGTTTAATGTAGAGAATAATTGGTTTGAAAGTGTTGGGGTGCATTTTGCCACTGGCACTTCTCTATTTATCTCCATTAACTGCAACTTCGTTATAGCTCACACTCCTTACAAAGCTGTCAATCAAAGCATCACAAATTCAAAATGTGTGTATTTGAAAGCCAGCTCCTCTTTGTTGCTGTCTTTAGTCTTTAAATAGAGCAGGCTTTAACCATCTGTATATTCAGCAGCACACAAGAGAAGGTCATATATCTCATTTATGCCCTGTGCTGGATGCGTTATTTCACTGCATCTGCACATAATCCATTGCTTAAGTGAAAAATGCGTAATTGTTTATTTCTAAATGATGACTTGAAGTGTTTTGGATGCTGGTGTGGCTGAAAAACAGCCTTAATAGGCTGCATAGTATGTCAGTTTAGACCGAGTTCAAGATATCTGAATACAAAATGGGGCTTGTGATCTTGTTTCTCTCGGTTTTTGTCAGCTGTTTATAAGAATTATTCTATATAAACAAGCATTTTTAAGAATGTTTTTTTATAATGTGCACCTTTTACAATATACTGTCAAGTGATGAAGAAAGAATGCTTCTGTATGTTTAAAAAATATAATGTGAATTACAGAGACTCCTGTTTTTGCACTTTCAAATGTAATTGTATTATACATTTATGATGATCTTAAGGGTGAACTACCCACATACTGCCGTCAGAAAAAAATACACATTTTAAAATAATAAATAAAAAATAGGTATCTTTTGCAACATTAGAACACATGATGAGAACTCAAAATTTTTCTTGGGGAAAAAATATAGAAAACCATGTACAATACTTCCCCCTAGTGGTCAAAACATAATTATACTGGAGCACAAGAAGAGGAAATTACTTCATTCAAACCAGTTCAAGACAGTTTGCCACAGAACAGAGAATTTTCATTAGTGCAAAAAAACAATAAAACAATAAACAATTAAAATAATCTCCCAACATGGTCATTCAAGTGAAAGTTAATTTATTAAATAAAAAGCAATATACTGTATATAGAAAATGAGTTGTTTGATAAGAGCACGAGTAAATCATGGTGAAAAATTTAACATTATTAAAAACTACTTACAGCAGATTGTTAAAGTTAGGGTATTGTGGAGGTTTGCCACGATTAGTTTTCTTAACTCATTTTATTGTCTAACATAACAGGAAAATCAGGGCTACACTTGCGAGTACACTTTAGACATTTTTGAGAGTCAATGATGATCCAACACAGCCTGGTTACAAACTTTTCCCAAAATATCTTCCTTTGTGTTTGGCAGAACAAAGAAATTCATGCAGGTTTGGAACTACTCAAGAGCAGGTAAATGATGACATAATTTACATTTTTGGGCAAACTATTCCTTTTAAGTTCAAAGTTAATCATTTCCTCATTTGTTATTTTAGTTGTCTTTTTTCCAGCTTACTCCATCACCTCCAATTTTATCTCCTGTTTTAGAACTGGTGAGGTGCAATGTCTCTGGTGCCTGTATTTGTTTTTCCTCCTCTTCTTCCTTTACCGCCTCTAACTCTTCCTCCAAACCTTGGAGAGTTTCTTGAACGTCAGAGGCTGGCATGGCGTCAGTCAGATCGCTGAACTCTGTGCTCGCATTCAAAGAGCTCCGTTCGTCTGATGTTTTACGGCTTCCATCTGCAAGACCATGTCTCCGTATGGTCCTTCGATTTCTGCTGCGGCGTGATTGGTTGCAGTGCAGTGTGCGTCTGCGGTGCCATTGGCTGAGAGATCTGTGTGCTTCTGCGCTAAGTTGCCGCTTCGCTAGACGAGGCCGGAAGCTGCTAATATAAAAAAGGGCAGCGTACAGAGATGTAAGGTAGTACCCACCTGAGAGAAAGACCAAAAGACATTGTTCACATTACACATGCTTGTATGAGAATATATATAACTACCAAAAGCATTAGTTCACCCAAAAATGAAAAATCTGTCATCATTTACTCACCCTTAAGAAATTCCAAGCCTGTATGAATTTGTTTGTTCAGCCAAACACAACAGTTTGTAACCGGCTGTTTTGGGTCACCATTGACTTTCATAGTATTTTTTTCCTGCTATGGACGTCAATAGTGACCCAAAACAGCCAGGTTACAAACTTTCTTCAAAACATTCCTTTGTGCTCAGCAGAACAAAGCAACTACTCGAAGGTGATAAAATAATGTCAGCATTTTCATCTTTGGGTGAACTACTCCTTGAACTGCACCCTTCGGGGGCAAAATTCTGTTGACGTTACTAGATTTAATATTCTAATGCACCAAAAAACAAAAGATTTAATGTTTTCCAAATTCTTTAAGCATTTAAGTCTCATAATTTCTTAAAGTTGAATTCAGTTTTACACAATAAAATGTAGTGTTATCTGAATGATAGATGCTCCGGTACAAACAGAAAATTCTAATTTTAAAACTAAATTTAAAGGGACGTTTATGACACACTTCAGGGTACTTCAAGTATTGTTTAGAAAGCATGACAGTATCACTGCATATAAACTAGTACTGCAAACACTTGTTTATGGGTTTGAATGTGTCCCTACCCTCTCCTTGTAGTTGCAGGGGGTCTAGCAGCTCCATCATGTAGTCAGTGTCAACCTGAAGTGTAGCTACATCGCTACGCAGCAACACCCATGTCAGGCATGGCAGGAAGTCATCTGCCCCGAAGATCGTACCTAACACGAAACATAAATTTACACCATAATGGCTATTGGACATAATCAGATAATAAGTGCTTTAAAATGTCTTTACAGGTATGTTTGGAATTGTTGGAATCTCTGCTTTTACAGTGTTGGCCAAAAGTATTAGAGCATAAGTATTTTCACCTGCTAAACTGGTTTTAAGTTAGTTGAGTTACTTTTGCTTTAGTTAGTCAATAGAAAACAGCCAGTGCTCCACACATCTACATCTAACCTCCGCAAGTGGCAACGACTGCAAGATGCTTCAAGAAACCTACCTGCAAGGCTACAGCGCCAAGGGCAAAAGCTGCTTTAAACTCAAAGGATGTTCATACCTAACATGATTTAATTTAGGTAATAGAAGTTAATTGATAAAGAAAATCAATTTTTGAAAACATCCTCATTTAACAGCATTTTTGCATAAACGTGTAAAATGCCTTGAAGCATCTTGCCACAGATGTTGAGATGTTGCCACAGTTCTTCTGGATTTAGTCTGTTTCAGGATATTTTGTTTCTTCATGTCATTTCAGACAGACTGAATAATGATTAGATCAGATCTCTGTCCTACTGACACAGTACAGCAAAATATAGAAATAACTGACATTAAAACTATTTTTTAAGTGGTGAAAATACTAGTTTTGTAAAAAAGTATGGCAAACTGGGAGTATATAAACAGAGAAAATAAAAGGTCAACGTTCAAAGAAAATGGAATGTGGAATTTCTCACAGGCTGACATCAACAAAGAGAATCTGCATTATGTCTCTACAATACTACTTCACTCACCGGGCTTGGCATTAGCATTCATACTATGGTAAATATTCTTGCAGACTTTGAGCAGTGTGTCAACTTTTTTACTGGGCGAATAGGCCTCATGGATTGTGGTCCAGCGTTGCTGGATCTTCTCCATCATGCTGGAATCAGGTACCCCGGCCCCTGATGCACCCTCCAGTTCCTCCAGGCTACGGTTCTCCAGGGTGCTCTTGTTGTCCTCTAAACGCTGCAGAGTGCCATCATCCCTGCGCGCTGTCTTTAGACATACATAAAGGTGAGAGTAAACTGGCTTCAGAGCTACTTTATGCAAGGCAAGCTCCAGCATAGCATCTAAGGGCAGAGAGAAAAACAGATTTGTGAATAAATTAGATTTTATTAGAGGCAAATAATAATTGTTGTTTTGTGCTATAACCTGTGTATCACCATGATCAAACATGCTTTATATTGTTAAACCACCTTTAGTTTGCTCTTTAAAGTCTGTGTAAAGTCAGTTTTGTAAAAACATTATAAATTGCTGAAACTTTATAAATACTGTGAACTACAGGGGTTGGACAATGAAACTGAAACACTGGCCAATTTAGTGTTGGAGGTTTCATGGCTAAATTTGACCAGCCTGGTGGCCAATCTTCCTTGATTGCACATTTCACTAGTAAGAGCAGAGTATGAAGATTTAATTAGCAGAGTAATAGCAATTTTGCTTAAAATATTGTAATGTACACAACATTATAGGTGACTTTTCAGAGTTCAAAAGAGGACAAATTGTTGGTGCACGTCTTGCTGGCACATCTGTGACCCAAACAGCAAGTCTTTGTGATGTATTAAGAGCCACTGTATCCAGTGTAATGTCAGCATACCACCAAGCAGGATGGACCACATCCAACAAGAGTAACCTGTCCAAAAGGGATGTATCCAAAAAACATAATACGACAGCTGCCCAACTCACTGCAGAATTAAATGTGCACCTCAGCTCTCCTGTTCCCACCAAAACCGCCTGTCAAGAGTTCCACAGGGTCAATATACATGGGCGGGCTGCTACAACCAAACCTTTGGTCACTTGTGCCAATGCTAAACGTCAGTTTCAGTGGTGCCAGCAATGAAAATCTTGGACTGTGGACAATGTGAAACATGTTTTGTTCTCTGATGAGTCTACCTTTACGGTCTTTCCCACATCTGGGAGAGTTATGGTGGGGAGAAGCCCCAAAGAAGTGTATCACCCAGACTGTTGCATGCCAGAGTGAAGCATGGGGGTGGATCAGTGATGGTTTGTGCTGCAATATCACAGCATTCCCTAGGCTCAATACTTGTGCTAGATGGGCGTATCACTGCCAAGGACTCCCAAACCATTCTGGAGGACCATGTGCACCCAATGGTTCAAACATTGTATCCTGAATGCGGTGCTGTGTATCAGGATGATAATGCACCAATACACAGACTGGTGACATGGTGGTTTGAGAACATGAAAGTGAACAAAAAACACTTTGGGGTGTTTTAAAGAAGCAAGGAAATATTTTCCTCCACCAGCATCATATAGTAACCTGGCCATTATTCTGCAAGAATTGCTCAAAATCCCTCTGGCCAAAACGAATTGATGCTGTTTTGGCCGCAAAAGGAGGCCCTACACCACACTAATGAATTTTTGTTGTCTAAAACTGGGCATTTCAGTTTCATTATCCAACCCCTGTATTTAATACTTAATAGTGGAGTTATACTATTAAACAGTTTTTCACCATTTTCGTGACCAGGATTTATTCTGCGTGTCTAAATTGGAGCTCTGCAATTCAATGAAGCCACCGAGCACTGCCTTCCCCACAAAACTATAAAAGCTGTGTTGGACTTGAAGCAGCACTGACCGCAGAGCACAGACCGATCGCTGTATGAAATCACAGTGAGGAAAGGTCATTATGCTTGAATCACTCTTGTGGTACTTTGATGTCAAGCATTGATTATTCTGCGCAGTGCTGCTTCAAGTCAAACAAAATAACTAAAGTGCAGAAGCATCAGTGATTCATCCGTTTAATCATGAGTTACTGTCATTACCATTAGATGCTACAGCTTACAGTTTGCTATCTAGCTTTGCCTTCGTCACATTACATGGTTGCTATAATTTACAAAACAACTGAGCTTGGTCTCCTATTAAAATCAAGCTGCTTGAGAAATACAGTTGAGAGGGACGGCAGCTTTGCTGTGAGCGGGCGTGGTTTCAGCGCCATAAGCAGACATGTCCCCAGCGTTTGAGAGCAGAGAGGACTGCTTTTTTTTTTTTTTCAAGATTTGGATACCTATTTACTTTGTGTTTTTAGCATTCAAATTTGGCTGGGTGGTTAATAACACATTTTTTTTCTGTGGTGAGACACACATTTAACATTGACTTTGCACAAACTTTAAGAAAACACTTTCTTCTCAAGAATTGAGCAGTTTTCAGTTTTCACATATAGCTGTTAACTTTACGTATAGGGTAGGATTAAGGATGTAGAATACCCAGTGTAGAATGGATATAAACAGCCAATATGTTATAAATAGGCATGCTAATAAGCATCTAGTAAATAGTGAGAATTGGTCTTAATGACCAGAGAAATCCCATGTTCACTGTGTAGACCCACCTCTTATAATTCAATTGTATTTCAATTGCATTTGTCGATAAAATAATACAGATAAACTGATAACAAACATTTTATTATGTGCCTTTAATCTCCAGGTCATACCTAGCTCAAAATCTGGAGTGTCTCCGACGCTGTCTGTGATGCTTTGGATCTCTGGACAATCAAATAGGGTTTCTCTCAGAGCAGTAAGAGACGAACGCACTTCCTGCAGCATCTCGGTACAGGTAACTCCAGGACTAAGCCCGTTTGAAAGAGTTTGCTCTACAAATCCCCTAACAGCCTCTGCAAAAGCCCCACTCTTTCGCTCCGCCATCTCCTGAACACGTTTACTCAGTCTCCGTTGCGGTGACACAAGTCCACCCAGAGCCTGACCCACAGCAGAGAGGCGGTTCTTCATTTTATCTGCCAGCTGGAAGCGGGATGAAGGTATGGATGGGGAGGGGCTTAAAGCTGGTTCAGATTCCTCCTCTATACTGCTGACTGACAGCGAGTCTAACTCTAAGCCGGGAGGTTGAAGCAGAGAGGAAGGAATTGAAGAGTTCAACCATATTTTGTCTTCTATCCACGACACACGGTGTGGTGACTGAGGGAGAGGGCTTTGAATGGACTCAACACTTGCTCTTTTCAGGGGGTCTTCCTTGCTGGCACTCGCCCTTCGAAGAACAACTCCACTTGGGGTAGCTGGAGAGTCTGGATTCTTCTCAAATGATCCTTTGAGAAGAAACAATGACATTAACCTACATGACACTATTTGAGAGCTGCCTTTTTATCAACTGATCCTGATGTAGTACATAAATATTACATGTTGGATACTTGAAATCAATGTTGTTATTCTTAACTAAAATTACTTAAAATATAAATATTTAATGCAAACTTGATGCGAAACACTGCAGGTCAATGGAGAAAAAAAATCCTAAACTTTTATGTTTTTAAAAAATAATGCAATTAAAATATTATAATGCTGTTAATGCACTGGTCCCACCTTCATATTTACTGATGTAGTACACTTCAGTGTACTAGTGTATGAAAGATGGGTTCAAGTGTACAAGTGGTAACTAAATAAATTTTTTTTAAATAAAGAGATTATGTTAAAAGTGCATTTTAGTTCATATTCATGAAGCCCCAAAATAGCACAATTGAGTACACTTAGTTGATCTTAAGTTTATCTTAAGAAGTAATACATTTTTTTTGTATATTAAGTACAAATTAGTGTGTGAAAATAGAGCACTTTAAATACAATATGGAAGATTACCTTTTTAACATGGGATATTAGAGTTAAAGGGATTTTGTATTTCTTTTTTCCTTCTTTTTTTCACTTAATTAATGAGAAAATACTACCAAAACGCAGGTGCTGCTGAAGATTTTTGGATCAGTGCAGGAGAAAAATTCTTAGAAAACAGGCTTCAAAGATTTACTGTAATTGAAATCTACAGGTGCAAATGGATAAAGTGCTATAAAAAAAAACGCTTTAAAGTGTATTTAGAATTTTTTTCCCACTAGTCTAAAAATACTTAATGAAAAGCCAAAAAGTCAGCAACAGATGCACAAGATTTCCTAGTATGTTGCAGATACAAAGTTAAATAAAATAAAAAATAGAACTGACCAGCTTACTGCAATCTAAAAACACCAAGAAAAAGCATCAGAGATAGTCATTAAAATAAGATAGACGTCAAAATCTATGTTCCAGTTAAAAAAAAACTGTTCCAAAAAAAAATTGTTTGTCACAAATTAGGGAAATCCAGAGAGAATAGTCAGATAAATCCTCACACTGGGTTGTCAAAACACAGAATAAGTGAAGAATCTGCTCCCAAAGCATACCTACTAACTCCAGCCCCTAACACATAACCCTGTTAGAAGAGTCCCGCACAAAGATAGATTTTAAACAAACAGATGTTTTAACAAAGATTATACTTAATACATCTTCTCCTTCTAAAAATGTCTTAACCGATTAAGCCATTGTTGCTGTTATAACATTTAACATAAACTTTTCACTTTAAAGATAACACCTTTTTCCTTTTACACAACATATCCAAACCACAAGTAAATTATGTTATTTTATTTTACTTAGTTATTCACAACTTAAAACTTGTTTAGTTTGGTAGTTAAGACATATGAATGAGTGCACAAATAATCAAATGTTTTTAGAAATCAAATGTTTTTAGGATTTTCACATAACCGTTGCACTAGTGTTATCTATCTGTTGAAACAGAAGTACGATGTCTAACGTTTTACAACATTAAAAAGAAATTCAAAATACTGTGGTTCACGCACCACAATGAAAAGAGGGACGGTTCAAACATAGGTGCAGAACTGCAACATGTCAATATCATGTCAACAAAGGATGTAATAAATAAATAAAACATTTAGGGATGTTTTGGGGACTGTTTTGCAATCTATTGACACATGTCTCAAAGGATAGAAATGGAATAAAATTTGTATAAAATAAGTTGAAGTATTAAATTATCAAAACAATGTAAATAAATGTAAATGTGTTGTGAATAAATTAAAGCTAAACAAAAATATATGAACTAAACAATATCAAAACTAATAAAAATGACTAAGGCAAATTAAAAGATTAGAAAGACTGAAAATAAAACAAAATATGGAAGTAAAAGACAACTGACATATAACAGATAACCACTACCTCTGTCATGGTCAAAGCTGTTAGAGTTGTCATCGGATAGTGTAGATGACCTCTTTTTGAGTCCTCTTCCTGTCCATGCTCTTGTGGTACTCAACCGCTTGTCTCGCCTCAAGTTCATTGGAAGATTAACTGTGCTGGCTGAAGAATGAGTAAGCCAATCATCACCATGTTCTTGAAGGTACAAGGGATTGATGAAGCACATGGCACCACTGGCAGCTGTAACCTACCAACAATCAGAAAACATTTCAAAGTCTTGCCTCTTACTTTACATTATAGTTGCAAAGATTAAAAAGAACAAAATAGATTCCTAATGGATTCATTAGTTGCCTATCTGTCACTACGAGTAATGCTGTGATGGCATAAACTATTGTTTTAACATTGCACTCTAAAGTCCAATAAGTTCAACACATCACTGTAGACCATATCCAAACAAAGTTTTAAGCCTACCAAATGATTTGATGGATTAAAATCTTTTTAATAACTTATTGTCATTAGCTATGTTGTTTCCATCCACCTATTTCTATGCACATTATGGAATTTCACATAAAAACGCTGAATGACAAAACAGCAAGACGGACTTAAAAAAAAAAATTCTTATCCGGTAAGAAAACATGCAAATAAACTTCTTTAACGGGCAAAAATGACATATGACTTTGTGATGAGACAGCGTAACTGGACCAACCAACAGACTGATCTCACTGCACGGCATCCGAAATGCTAAAATGAGCTTAGTGCAAGGTAATCAGCAAATTGTGATTTTGTTCTCTTCAACTCACTGGATAGAAATGGTGCTTTATTCACAAATGTTTTGTTTTACGAGAATACTTTTAATTAAAAAAAAAGAAAATAAAAACATTTATTCAACAATCACAATGACACTATGGGAAATGCCTCCAGCATGACCATACTCTGAATAGTATGTGTAATCAGTCCAAAGGATGGGCAAGACGTCATGGGTGGATGACGTCATTGGCCAGGAAGCATATAAGCACGTGGAGTGCAGCCGGCTTCAGCTTTTTGTCATTCAGAAATGTGCTCTGTGTGTGTACCAGTCTTTTGGTAAGCTGTCTTATTCCCCTCTTTAACTACTTTATGGGAGGGGATACATGCAGTCTGAGTGTTGTCTGCTCGAGAGCAAAGCAAACATAGTCAGCTCTTGAGGGAGCTGATTGCTCACATGCGAACGTCAGTTTCTGCGTATGTTTTTCTCTCACAGGGCTCATTTTGAGGAGAGGGTCTTTACCAGCGTTCCTCATGGTGGATGTGGCATCGGGGGAATCACAGTGGCATTTGGTGGAAGGAATGAGGATGGCGATCTCCTATGCTCTTACTTTCTCCCCGGATCTAGTGATTTTCTGCACAAGCAAGTTGTCATTATGAACAGCATGGGGAGTGGAGCTCGCACTGTCAGCTCTCGAGAGGGTTGATCATGCTGTAAATGCTCCTCCTAAGAGCATGTCCTGCAAGCTCGTGGTTCTCTCCCGCTGCTGTTGAGGCATGGTGGAGATTGAGATTGCGAGGATGGCATTGGATACTGCTGCCGCTATGACACGTTTCTTTCTGAGGGGGAGAGCTTGAGAAAAATTTATTGAATAAGGAACACTGTGGAGGAGAGGGACTGCTGGACCGAGCAGCCCCAACTGTGTTTCAGCTCCTTGATTTTGTCCTGACACTATGGACTATGCACACCGCAGTACACGGTGCCCGTCTCTCCTCAGTGCACTCAGGAGATCAATCTGTCAACCCTGCCAGAGTTTCAGGATGCAGTTGTCTCCAGTGAGCACATCTCTTAGTTTCTTTCAACTGAGAATGCAGTGGAGCTGAGAATCTTGTTGCTGTGAGGGGCCCCCTAGAGCATCTAGACTGATATGTCTTGTGACGGTTTCCCGCTTCAGGGCACCAAGCTAGCAGCTCTAGTGATACCGGAGGTCAGTCTTGAGAGACTGATTCCCTTAGAAGAGCATTTTGCAGCATGGAAACTACTGCCAAATGTGTCTCGTTTGGTCCTGCACACTGTAGAAAGAGGGTACGGACTAGTGAAAACAGCAGGGGAGTAGAGTGCAAACCCAGTGTGCAAACTAGTGCAAACAGTGCAAAGACAAAATCAGTGCAAGGCAAAGACATAATCAGTGCAAGAACACAAAATACAAACAACAATAAATATGAAGTGCACAACAATACATATGATGTGCAAGAATGCTTATGGAACAGGAAGTCCATTCAGGTGTGGTTATTGAGGAGTCTGAAGGCTTGTGGGAAGAAACTGTTCAGCAATCTGGTTGTGAGGGCCCGAATGCTCCGGTACCTCTTTCCAGGTGGCAGGAAGGTGAATAATGTGTGTGAGGGATGTGTGGGGTCCTGTGCTATATTGTGGGCTTTACGGATGCAGTGTGTGGTGTAAATATCCGTGATAGAGGGCAGAGAGATGCCAATGATCTTTTCAGCTGTCCTCACTATTCTTTGGAGGGTCTTGCAATCCGATACGGTGCAATTCCCAAACCAGGCAGTGATGCAGCTGCACAGGAAGCTCTCAATGGTCCCTCTATAGAACATAGTCAGGATGGGTGGAGGGAGATGAGCTCTGCTCAGCCTCCTCAAGAAGTAGAGGCGCTGCTGGGCTATCTTGGTGATGGAGCTGGTGTTGAGTGACCAGGTGAAGTTATCCGCCAGATGAACACCAAGGAATCTGGTGCTCTTGGCGGTGTCCACCTTGGACCCGTCGATGGACAGCGGAGAATGGTCACTCTTTGCTCGCTTGAAGTCAACAATCATCTACTTTGTCTTGTCGACATTCAGATTGTCGACATAGATTGTTGGCTCTACACCAAGTTGTGAGCTGCTGCACCTCATCTCTGTATGCTGACTCGTCGTTCTTGCTGATGAGACCCACCACGGTCGTGTCATCAGTGAACTTGATTATATGATTGGAGCTGTGCATCGCTGCACAGTCGTGAGTCAGCAAAGTGAACAGCAGTGGACTGAGCACACAGCCCTGAGGAGCTCCAGTGTTCAGTGTGGTGGTACTGGAGATGCTGTTCCCGATCTGGACTGACTGAGGTCTGTCAGTTAGAAAGTCCAAGATCCAGTTGCAGAGAGAGGTGTTCAGGCCCAACATGCTTAGCGTCTCTATAAGTTGCTGAGGGATGAACAGTCAATGAACAGCATTCGGACATAGTTTCCCTTTGAGTCCAGATGTGAGAGGGCAAGATGGAGGGTTGTGGTGATAGCATCGTCCGTAGAGCAGTTTGGACGATACGCAAACTGTAATGGGTTAAGTGAAGGTGGTAGCTGTGACTTGATGTGCCTCATGACAAGCCTCTTAAAGCATTTCATCACAATTGGTGTGAGTGCGACGGGACGATAGTCACTGAGGCAAGAAATCACAGACTTCTTAGGCACCAGGACAATTGTTGTTGTTTTGAGGCACGTCGGTATGACAGAGCTGCTCAGAGAGATAATGAAGATATCAGTGAAGACATCAGCCAGCTGCTCTGCACACTCCTTTAGTACTCTGCCTGGAACGTTGTCCGGTCCAGCAGACTTCCGTGGGTTAACTCTATAAAGTGTCTTCCTCACGTCAGCTGTGGTGAAGCAGAGTACTGGGTCGTTGGTATGAGGTGTGGACATCCTCACCGTTGTTTTATTCTGTGCCTCAAAATGTGCATCACAGACAGGTGAAGTTGTCTTGTAGTTGGTGACCGTTTGAATGCCCTGCCATATGCGCCGTGAGTCACTGCTTTTTTGGAAGTGGCCGTGGATTCTTTTAGCATAAGCACGCTTTGCTTCTCTGATAGCTCAGGACAGTTTGGCCCTCGCTGTTTTTAGTGTGCCCGGTCCTTTGCTCTGAAGGCAAAGTCTCACTCCTTCAGGACAGCACGCACGTTAACGTTCAACCACGGTTTCTGGTTAGAACATGTGGTGATGGTCTTGGAGACAGTCACATCATCAATGCACTTCTCGATGTAGCCAGTCACTGATGATGTGTACTCCTCCAAGTCAATGGAATCGCCGTTGGTTGCAGCCTCCCTAAATATTTCCCAGTCAGTACACTCAAAACAGTCTTGAAGAGCAGAGATGGATCCTGCTGGCCAGGTTTTAATCTGTTTCAGAACCGGTTTAGAGCATCTGATGAGTGGTCTGTATGCTGGAATCAACATAACAGAGATGTGGTCTGAGTAGCCGAGGTGGGGGCAGGGTTCCGCACGATATGCGCCTGGAATGTTTGTGTAAACAAGATCCAGCATGTTCGCTCCTCTCGTAGCAAAGTCCACATGCTGATAGAATTTAGGGAGCACTGTTTTGAGATTTGCGTGATTGAAATCTCCGGCGATGATAAACAGTCCATCGCTAATAGCTTTGTACAGCTCGCTCAGAGCCTCCATAGCATTAGCGCTGGGTGGAATGTAAACTCCGATGGTGTAGACGGTAGTGAATTCCCGGGGTAGATAAAAGGGTCTGCATTTGACAATATTAAACTCCACTTGTGATGAGCAATAGTTAGATATAAGCACAAAGTCCTTACACCATTCCGTGTTGATATAAACACACACGCCACCACCTCGAGTCTTACCGCACAGTGCAACATTTCTGTCAGCACGAAATGCGGTTAGCCCGGTTAGCTGAATGGCGGTGTCCGGAATTCTGTTGCTGAGCCACGTTTCCGTAAAAGAATGCTGAAGCATACAAAATTTTGTCTCGAACAAACAAAAAACGAAGTGTGCGGATGCTCCTCTACGACTCCAGGGCATCCGCATAGTCAAGCACATTGACAAATGGCTGACAACACATTTGTGGTCTCTTACATAAACCATCAAGTAGGTCTGAGTTCATGCCCCTTGTACACCAGATCCTTGTTTGGGCCCGGGACAGACTCCTCACACTGAGAGCTGTCTATATTCCCAGACATTTAAATGTGGAAGCAGACATCCTGTTGAGGCAGGGGCCTAGGCCCAGGAAATGGATGCTCCACCCTGAGGATGGATCAGATCTGGAGAGTGTTTTATCAGCCAGAGGTGGACCTCTTTCAAGTCAAGAGAACGTGCAATTTCCCCTCTGGTTCTCTCTAGTTCATCTAGTTCCACTGGGGCTCTCCATGGGAAGACAGGAAGGACCTCCTCTCAGAGGCAGGAGTTGTGGAAACTGTGGATATGGCCCCTGAGCTGGCATAACTCATAGCTCCTGGTCTCTCAGCTGAGGTTGTTGAGACCATCCTCCAATTCAGAACTCTATTTACAAGGAAACGGTATGACCTGGAAAGTGGAAACTTTTCACTTCATTGTGTAGAGACTGCCAGCTTGACCCAGTTTGGTACAGTGCCACAGTTCCTGCAGGCTAAGTTCTCTACAGGGGTCACTCACTCAACCCTAAAGGTTTACATGGCAGTGATCTTGGCCTTACCATACCTCTCTTGGTGGAAATACAGTTGGTAGAGACCCCCTGGTGACATGTTTCCTTTGCGGTGTGCTGAGGTTGAGGCCTCCAGTACAATCCCAGGTTCCAACATGGGATCTGGCTGTGGTGTTAGAGGCCCTCTCTGGGCCACCATTTGAGCCCATAGAGCATATCTCTGATTGTCTGCTGACGATAAAGACACTGTTGCTTGTACTGTGTTCTCTGAGGAGAGTAGGTGACCTTCAAGCCCTCTCAGTGGCCCCTTCGTTCTCGGAGTTAGCGCCTGGTATTGGCCAAGAGGTTCCGGTGCCCATGAGTGGGTTAGAGTCCTAAGGTCCCTACGGTTACGTCACAGCTGGTCTCAATTTCCCTCCCTTTCGGGAGCTGGCCAGCAGAAGCTTAACTGTATATGTCCATGGACTGCCATGTGAAGAAAGAGTGAGCAACTGCTTGTCTGCTTCGGAATCCCTAAGAAGGGGTCAGAGCAAACTCAACATGAGGTGTGGCGGCTTCCAAGGCCCTATTATCTGGGTTCTTGTTGGCCGAGGTCTGTAATGCTGCGGTATGGTCTACACATGTAACCATGGTTCCTCAAAGGGACGAGACACTGCTTCTTGTAACCACACTTCCGGCATCCCTGCCAGCGCTCTCTTCAAGACAGAAGCTGAAGCCAGCTGCACTCCACGTGTTTATGCTTCCTGGCCAATTTCCACCCATGAAATCTGTCACATTCTATTCATAGCATGATCACGCTGGAGGCATTTCCCATAGTGTCACAGACATGGCGTCTTGTTCCTTTAAGGAACTATGGTTACATGTGTAACCTGGAGATGTTTGGCTAAGAACATGGCCAAGAACCAGTAGTTTGCTTTATGTCATACCTGAATTAAAAATTCTGAAATTAGAATTACTAAGCACAATAAGTTCTGAATGATGCGATTACATATACCACTTATTTAACACCAAACATATATTATAAAACTAAAATCATCAGAGATATAAAGTAAAGGTCACTGACCCAGAGGGTCTGTATCACCTGTATAGTGCACATGACTGTTTCTGATGTTTCTGCTACGTCTTGTGCTTCTGAAGTAATACTGCTAATCAGCGGATCTGCAAGGGGGCAGAGCCAGGTCTCTAAAGGTAAAACAAATTACTGGAATTCAGAGTCTGTTTTGCATAACAGCAGAATTACAGTGTAGTAAAGAGAATTGTAAATGACAGGGCAAGTACTAACTTGGACCAAGCAGAGGAACAAGATGATCTGGTAGACTTTTAAGGGTGTAAACCCATGAGGGAACCAATAAACAGACAGGCAAAACATCCCTGAGAGAAAATTAAGTGAAGAAAATATTAGAAACAAATACAATATATATATATATATATATATATATATATATATATATATATATATATATATATATATATATATATATATATATATATATATATATATATGTGATCTAGAATTATTTATATCTTAAGTTTAACCATTTTTAATAACGCAAAAACATCAATATTATTTAACACCACTGATTCTATATAATACAACATTATACCAACAAACAAAGTTTCAATCAGGTTTAATAAGGTTCAAATATCAATTTAATGTAACAATTATAGGCTGCCCCTTAAAGGTTTCATCTTTCACTATGTTGCAATTTTACTGCAATGGATGCAAACAGATTACTGATTATTTGAGACTGTTTGTCCGACATGGTAACCAGAAATGTCTAAAATTACTGGTTTTATTCAAGACAGAAATACTATTACTAACATCACTTAACCAACCTATATACATAAATGTATACCAAACAAAAACACATTTTAATGGGTGGAATCACAGGTTAGCAGTATTTTTAACAGTGCATAGAAGATTTATTATAACTTACTATCCAGCACAGGGGGGCACAGAGTTTCCTGTGGTAACATCCTGTTACTAAGTAAAACAGACGTATTTCCTTATCAATAGCCGCTAGATAAAAAATAACTCATCCCCACCTGCTCACTGTGTAGAAGTGCAGCAGTTGAAAGAGATCAGGGAAAGCCAGGTGTGATGCCGTTAAGCGAAGAGCTATAAAAGAAAAACAAAAAGATAAGAGACTAACTCAGACTATAGCATTGTGAGTGAGAGCGAGAAACTGGACAGACTAGTCATGAACTGAAGTACACAAATGTAATGAGGAAATAGGAAGACTGTAGGGTTCAGGATGTGAATTTTATCAGCATGCACAAATAGAGAACAAACTACTGTGCAGACGAGTTTAATGAACTTTGCACAAACTTCTCATGCACATTGCTCAAACTATTCCCATACTGTACTTCCCATATCAGTTTGTAAGAGGAAATATAAAACAAACTTGCTTGCTATGCCTATGCTCATTCATTTCCTTCCAAAAATTATCTGAGGTTATTCTTTCATACACCATGAAACATGTCTCATAAAAATCTAAATAAACTTAAAAAAGGACAAAACACACAAACATAAAACAACAGGAAGTGGACAGTAATAGTATGCAGCTATAAAATGTAGACAGCATAGCTCTGATAATTAGATTTTTTGGAGTTGATTAAGTCATGAGAACATGTTGATCATGATAAATGCTTGAGTTCATGTTAAATTTTGACTTCTTATTGCAAACCTGGGTATAGCATATGTAAGCAGCAATCAAAGAGGCCTTTTGATACCTGCTCCAGTGGTTAAGATAGGGAATTCTTTGACCGGCTCCCCTCTGTCACCCACAGACACACACAGAAGCTGGTCTTGAGATGATTCTTGGACCACCAGGAAACTCTGAATAAAGAAACAGTTATTTAAGAGTTATTTTACTGTAATGCAAAGAACACTAAGGATCAAAATATCATGGAGAATATTGTGTTATTGTAATTATTAGATGAGAAATCATTTGACACAAACACTACAATACAATACAAAACAATACAACAACTGCTGAATTCAAGGAAATGCTTTGTGGGTATGCACTCTTACAAAAGGAAGTCAGTGTACACAAAAGTTAGGTGCCAAAAAAAAATCTAAATATAGATCACAGTGAAAACTACTTTAATTTTAGGAATTTATTTAGTTTATTCAAACCTATCTTGGATTTGTTTCTAACTGATGCACTGCAGCTACCTTTCATTTAAATTCAAAATATAAAAATCACTTTGCTTCAGGATTTTGCTCCTTTACAATGAACACAAAGGAAGTGAAATGAAACCTCTGATAATTGACACCACGCACAATACAGAGTGTAAATATGAAAGCATATTTCATGGTTTTGAAATGTGAAGGGAAGCACTAGATTAGCACTATTTTTAAAGACAGAAATGAGCATTATAAAAAAGCAAAAAGCTATCATCCTTTATCTAACTTTACTTTTGCAAATATATACAACATAACCATAATAGTTTTTTATTCTGTAGAAAACATTAGAGAAGAACTTCAGTAAACGGCGCTAGTTATCAACCACTAAGGAAAATTTCAACTAAAAATTATTTGCTAAAAATTTACACAGGTCAATGACGACTTTCGTTCTATATCAAAAAAGATTTGGAGAAATTCAGCATTACATAATTTGTTCAACAGCTGATCCTACGCAGTGAATAAGTGTTGTCAGAACGAGTATTCATATCATAATAATCCAAGTACTTGACACGCCTCCAGTCCATCAGACGTTGTTATGACATGAAAAGCTGCGTATTTTGATTAAAAAATCCATCAAGATATTTTAACTTCACTAAACTTTGATTTCTACATTGAAAAAGTAATCTAGAGAGCAAAGGGGCAAAGATCAAGCTCTGTTTACAGATTTAACATTAAAATACATGATTGGTTTCTCATGATATGCAGCTTTTTACTTCACAACATGATAACTCTTTAACCTTAACATTTTTGATGGCCTGAGGGTTAGTAAATATTTCTACTACATAAAATTTTTATTTCAGCCTGGTAAACAATTCCTTTAGTAATTTCAGTAACATTTTAAACATACATAATATATTAATTTACATTTAAGCTAAACCAAGTAACTTCCCACTAATGCTAAAAAAATATGATAATAAAATTGCATGTGTCTTCCGAAAGAACATGGCTTGGCATGGAAGAACATATACAAATACAGAGCCTTTTATATGCTAAAATAATCTATTTTCATTGATGTAATGTGCAACAGTTCCAATTCATTAGATGCTATAAGCAGTTAACTAGAAGAAAGTGCAGTAAATGGTAAAACCAGCGTGTTTATGAAAACAATAATAGATTAAAACAACACAATAAGAAATACTAGTTTGTAATATTATATGCAACATAAGGGTTTCTTTTTTTAAAGAAAGCTAAAAAAACTGAAAGCCTCCACATTAAAAGGTACAAATGGTTCCAATATGCTAGACAATGGACACTGATAAGCAAAAGCATAAATAACAAAATAAAGGAAAAGACGAACATCTAAAAAACATGACACCTAAGCAGGTAAGTGTCATTTTTAGTTGAATGTAACAAACTTTCAGCTTTCAAACCACTCTACAGTGTTATTTCCTGTGTACGCCGGATACTACACGCAGAGGCGAATTACATACAGCGTATTTAGAAAGTATTTCCCTTTTCACTTTTTGAAATTTTATGTTGCAGCCTGATACAAACCAGCCTGTTTACAAACTGTTTTTAATTAATCTACACTCCTTACCTCATAATGACAAGGTGAAAATATAAATTTAGACATTTAAAAAATTACTAAAAATAAAAACCTAAAATATCACAATTTCATAAGTATTTAGACCCTTGATTCAGTACTTGGTTGAAGCACCTTCGGCACAAATTACAGCCTTGAGGATTTAGTCAGCTTGCACACCTGGATTGGGGGATTTGTTTTTGCAATTTTTTCCTTTGTAAATCTTCTCAAGCTTGTGTGGGTTGGATAGGGACCATTGGTGGACAGTCATTTTCAGGTTTCTGCAGAGATAGGGTTCAAGACAGAGATGTGGCTGGGTCACTGTAGGACATTCAGAGAGTTGTCACTAAGCCAGTCCTGTTTGGCCTTGGCTGTGCGTTTGGGGTCATTGTCATGTTGAAAGGTGAACCTCTGGCCCAGGTCCTTTGCACTGTGGAATTCATTAAGGATATCTCCATGCTTTGCTCTAGTCTGAGGCTCCTTTAGGTGCCGAGTCTGGGCAGACTGGCAATACAATACAATCCTGTAGGTGTGTACCCTTCCAAATAAAATCAATTTATTTCACCACAGATGGACTGGTGTAGAAACATCTCAGCAATGATCAAGAGAAATGGGAGGCTGAGCTAAATTTTAAGTGTTGTTACACTGAATTCATATGCAAATCTTTCCCTTTTAATAAATTTACAGGCATTTCTGAAATCTTTCATTTTTCACTTTGTCATATGAGGTATTTTAATGAGAATTTAAAAAAAACCCGTAGTATAAGGCTGCAACATAACAAAACTTAAAAAAGGTCTGACACTGTATGTGTCCAATTTCTCTTAAAGTTCATACCAACCGCCTATAACATTATTACAGGTTTATCAAGGCTTTAGCTTTATAAAAAATAGCTTTAAAATTAAAAAAAATAATAATTAGGTTACAACACAGGTATAAACAGAAAATTATGACACAAACTAGTCCTTAATAGTGTACTAAAACTATGCTTCCACTTTGCACGTAGACAAAGAAATGGCATATATTAAACGGCGAAACACCAATGTGGACAGTGACTTCCCACAATATAGTTTTACAAAACAGTAAAACTTTTAATGTAATACTTCTTAAAAGTCCTTTTTTTGTATTCACAGTAGGCATTGGCTATGCAATACAACTACCAATTTGTCTATACCCCAGCCTATAAGACGATATAAGATTTGATGGAATCTGAAAATAAAATGAAATTATTGAACTATTAGTTATATTTCAAGTAGTATTTAACTAGAACTACTTTTTTATTACTAATAACTTCAGGGTTTACGGGAATACTTCTCAAACAGTTAAACAGTCAAACAGACTTAATTAGTAAGCACTGATAAAAAGGATGGCACCTACCCCAGCAGGTCTGCCCCACAGAGCAGCGTGCGCTCCATGACTGTCCCAGGGGCTTTTGGGAGCCCACGCATCCTGACACAACTGCAAGCCTTTCAGCAGACTCAGGAGTTTTGTCTGATCTTTGAAGACCCCATTGTGTACCGTGCTAGCAGCATTTTTTATATTTATGAAAAAGTGTTACCGAAGTGTCATGTTATCGAAGAAAATGCTCATGGAATAAAATGGTAATTACATTTACTGAAGATTATATCCTTGTTCTTTCTCACCTGTTCTCACTGGTCGGTTGTGGTTGTTCATCTTTTGATTCTTTCATCATCATTGGTCCAACAGAACAGAGATGGACATGTTCAGGAAATCTGTTTTGTTCTAAGCTCCCCCATTATAGCTATGTTGCGATAACCCTGTTAAAATTAAAGAAGCAAAGGAAATGAAGAAATATGGTTTCTCTCCAACTCCACATTCTTTCATTTTTTCCTTCCATGCCACTCTTTCTTTGTCATTGTTCTTTATTTAAACAGTAAATGCGTTTTATCCACAGCAAAACCTAAAGTCAGTTTTTTTTAATATGTGAGATGAGTTTCATTTGTGGTGAGCAGTTTTAAACGCAGATGGAAAGTTCTATGAAAAAACAAACAAACAAATCCTTTCCAACTTGTTTCCTTTGCAACATTTATCACTTTAGAATAATACTACAATGGATGGATCACGTGCGAATGGTTAAATTAGCATGCAGCATGAATTCAAGCTAATATCGAGGCGTGAAAACCAGAAAGACATAAGTGACATTTCACCAACTTTACAGGAGGGCCAAAACAAAAATTCACCATACTTTGATATAATTTTTGCACTTATTTTAATTGTTTATAACAAGCATTTGGTGACTCATGGCTGACTGTATACTTTGCCAGTAGGAAAAGCTCATCAAGAGCTTTAATTTAATATAGATATCGTTATTTTACCAAAAAAGTCACTTACTCCCTGGTGGTTCTCACCCTTCAACAGTACTGAATTCTTTCAGAATTTTAATTCCTGATGGTATTTAAATAGCAAGATCTCCACCTTAAAAATGAGAAATGCTAAATTAATTTTCGGAATTACGACATTTATTACATTAATGTCAAAGCACATATTTTAAGATATGTCAGAGCAAGATATTTTCAGTCGAAAAAATTCAAACATGCATTTTAGTCTAAGCCTTTTCTGTGAATCCATCTGAAAGGCAATACAAATACGCATAAATCTAATTTCAACATAGCCACAATTATGTCAATCATGATACAGTAAGTATGAATTTAAATGTTTTCTGGAACAAAACATCAAATGAACATGTTACACATCATGATTAATTTTCTTTTCTCACGGGTAGGCCTTTATCTATTAGCTTTAGTCCATCTCTGGTCTCTGTAATGTATTATCTTATTTTCCCATCACCTTGAACTGTAAGTTCAATTGCCCGTTTGAGAGAGCCCATCTTATACTTGATGTTTAATAGTTTTTTTTTTTTTTTTTTGGAATATTTTACTCACGGCTGTGTTTAAATTTATTTTAATTAAGTTATGTATTTGACCTCTAACAGTTCAGACATTTCTGTAGAAAATAGAAGAAGGTTTAGACACGATTCTTTGATAGGATATGACTACATACATTTTGCTTTTTGTTTACTTTCTTTTACATCTACAGCCCTCTTTGGCCCACGCATCAAGAACAAGCTGAGAAACGTGTTTAAAGTAACTCACTTACAAGTCAGATAGGAATTCACATGTGGTTTCTTCAAAATGTCCTCCTACTTGAAGACACAACATCTCTGAAAGCTGCCCCAAACACCTCCTCACGCTGCAGGTTCACGTCGTGGGGGGGCAATTGGCTCTCCTCATTACTGAAACTATCCTGTACTTCGTCACGTCGCCGACAGTGAGATTCGCTTTTGATCCCGTGATTTATGAAACGTTCAAGGCATCAATTCCAGTCACACTAAACTTCAGGTTGCGCTTAAGAATGACAGTACTCCAGTCCTGATGATGATTTTTGTGCTTCTCACACCAAGCTCCACCCATATTCAAGGTTGTGGTAAACTTCAGTGAAAACTTGACACGGCGACAGAAGTAGAATGTTGCGTACAGCAAAAATATTATAGCTAAACGAGTTACTTTCATACGTAACAGTGTCACGCAGCTCAGTTCATATCGGTCCCATTTTAGTCAAACAAGCGGTTACAAAATGACCCCCCTTTTCTATTTACGAGAACACAAGTTCTGCTAATAATAAGCGCAAGGGAAGACAGTTACCCGCTGTTCCTCATCGAATTTCCTCTTACAATAAAATTCATTCTGACTCTAATTGCGGTCAAACCATAGGCATCTCCAAACGTTTAAAGGTTTTAATATTTGAGAACTGTAACATTTAAATGCCATGTTTAATCTGGTACCAGCGTTTATTTAACCTGAGGTAGTTTCATCGCACGTTAGCAAGACATTTTAGTGTGAAAGGCTAATAAGAAAGCGTTACCAAAACATAAATCAATACAAATGAATATAAAACTATACAAAAATATGAAGGACACTTTATATAATTTATATAAAGTCATATTTATGATAGAACCTGACAGGTTATCAGTCGGCCTGTTTTATACAGTCATATTTAAAGCCACTAAGGGAGCAGTTGTTTTATGTCAAAGCTGTTGTTTACTACAGATGTAACTAGTTTTAAACTATTTTAATGCCCTTTTTTAAATCACACCACATGCATACACATTACAAAAACTTTTGAAGGACTCATCTTTCATTCTAGTTTCTTCACACAAGGTTGCATTGGGCTCAATCAGATATCATATTTTGTAATGTTGTAAAACGCTCTTAGGCCAGCTTCCTCTTACACAATTGAGCCATAGGTGTAGATATCATTACTAACCAAAAAACAAACAACAGAGAATGAATAAACATCAAAAATGTATTATATGAGTTAGTATACCGCCAAGGTGATTAATAATTCATGAAAAGAAACATTCATTAACCCTTTTGAAAATGAACATTACACTAAAATCTAAAATTATTGCACAAAGAAAAGGATCTTATTGACAAGGTCAGACAAAAGATAGTAAACCGCCATTAATTGTTAATTTCATGAAACCAGGTAAAATGTAAGCAGAATATTCACAAAATGCAATTCTCATTACTGTAGTGCAAGAAAAGTATTTGTACAGCATGCTTGCATTTGTTGTACATCCTTTTGTACTTTTCTGTAATTTAAATTCATCAAAAACATTTAAAAGAAACACACGATTATGAGATGAACTAAAAGAACTCGAGAGAAAAACTTGCATGTGCATTACAGTAATGAGAATCTGGGTTTCAGACACTTTTGTTTTAAGCAGGATAAAATGAAACCCATTTGATAAAGCATATAGTGTAATTGTAATACTTTTCAACATTACATTTAAAGCATTGTTATTCATACTTTTTTTTTTTTAATCAAAGCCACCTCAAGGATCAGGCATAACATCATGTTCCTGTGAGAGTGTTTGCTGTCTGTCTGTCTCTCTGTTCGTGTCTGAGCTCTGTGAGGTTACTCTACTATTTCTGTACTTAAATAGCAATATAGATATATTGCTATTACAGGCATATGAGAGACGCAGCTGCTCAGACAAATAGAAAGATGTGATCGACAGTAGACTTGAGAAGGACAGACTTGGCTTCGAGATGTGAAGTGAATTACATAGACAGCTTCTTCGTGCTGCGATTGGTTATTCTGTCTTGTCACTCTTTCCAGCCTCTGCCCCAGTGCTTCTGGGGCTCTGATTGGCTTCCTTGTCTTTTTTTTGGGCATCTTTGCTGTCAATTAAAGTATGTTCACGCTTCACCATCTCTTCCAGCTCTGCCTGAAACAAGAGTGGTGACATCTCATGAAGCAAATATAGTTCAAGATGTAAAATGATATACATTACTGATTTAAATAAAACGTTAACTGATTTTAAGGTGTTCTTGTTACAATGCAAATGTATACTTAAATAGTAAGTAATATAAATTAATGACATGTACTACATTACTATTTAGTTAGGGTTATGATTAAGGTTTGGTTTAGGATTACATGCATATAATAATGCATAATTGTTATTATAATAGAAAGTACATGTAATGTCAGAAATTTTCTGTATGTAAATATGGCTATATTTACTTTCCAACCCAGCAGTTCGGCGAGAGCCATGCAGCCGTCATCACAGGTGCTCAGGTGAGCCACATCCCTGTAAACAAATATTAAGAATCAATACAATCTTCGTAAACCCCACTAACACCAATATGCATATTCACACAGTTTTGGAAAACATTTGTTTTTTTAAGTACAATGCATTAAATTGACTGAAAATTCTTTTAATGATAGGCGATTGAGTGTCTTTCACACAATATTTTCTATATTTCAGATCAAATTAATCATAGATTATCGCATTTATAAAAATGTAACCAAGTTCAGCATCTCATACAATAAAAATTAAGTCATGGGGACAGCATCACGTATCGTGTCGGGATGCGTTTAAATAGATTCAGTGTGCTTTTTGGTCAGCAATTCAGAAAGCTTGTCCAAACTGTTAAAACAATAAAATACTTGGAGGTCTCACCTGTAGGCTTTGTCTGAGTCAAAATCCATTCCTCCTCCAAAACCAAATAACCCCATACCAAATTCGGTCTGTTTGGAAGATAACCAAAGCAAAAATGTAATCGTAAAATTAAGTTTCAACTTTATAATCTTTATACTAATTATACATTTATTCAACTACAGACCTGTCCGGTTTTCTCCATGTTGATGAGCAGTCTAGGACAGCTGTTTGATACTCTGCAAATGAAACATTGCAAATGAAAATTTCACAATCACACAGGCCTGCATATCGTTGCCATATATGTTAAAGCTGCAGTCTGTAACTTTGTGTCAAAAAAACTTTTACCTAATTTAACCTTATCAATTCAACAGCTTTTCCTCCAGAAACGGCACAAAAAAAAAGTGAAATGACCTTAAGATTTTGTGATGCCCAAATGATAAGTAAAGACATGAGCGAGAATCTTACCTATTGACTAGTGATGCAAACGGTTGAACCTGCAGGGATGTGCCCATTACGATGAGAAGGTCGCATCGAGGAAAGTCCTGCAGAAGAATGACAGTACCAGTGAGAACGTGGACCAACTGAAAAGGGAGTTTGACCTTAACAGATAAGCTGAATCCGCACCATTTTCATGGTAGTGAAGAATCGGGCAGGTAGACTCTCCCCAAAAAACACAATATCTAAAAAAAAAGAAGGAGAAATAAATCCACAAAAAGGCTAAAATCATCATAATAGAAGTACAGGCTAGTCTCAAGTGAAAACAATTTAATAATGGAATGAATTTTGGTCTGACTGTGAGTCTATATGGTTTTAGAAGACTATGGATTTCCTTTATTTTATATTTTATATTTAAGCTAAAGAGCGACTCTTAAGATTCCGCATTATATCTTGTTATAAGTCATTTGTTGGTTGTTTCCACCCTTGTGTTCCCTCTATGTATGTGCAGGTTTGTTTCAAGTGGGTGGGTGGTTTGCTGGAGGCTGCCATTGGTTCTCCTTATCTGACCAAGATATAAGAATCAGACATAATAACAATTATGGTTAATCTACATCTCTCTGGTATTGAGACCATCTTCCTTTTCCTGTCACGGCTGACCCCTGGTGGTCATAGCAATTTTTGGTGTTTTAAGGAAGAACAAAAATCATTACAACATTTTTGAGGAAACTAGACCATGAAGCCAATTTAAATGACCAATTAAATTTTTAAATCAAGTGATATATTATTCTTAGAAATAATTTATCTTACCAGGTTTTACCAGGCTCTCACAGGAATCACACTTAGGAATATCTTCAGAGAAAATTTTATCTGCGAGTCAAAAACATGTGACGTGAATAATTAACTATATTCCCAGATCTCGTTCAAAACTGAAAACAGTATTTTCAGTGTTCGGTACTGTACTTTTCATCCAGTCCATGGAGTACTCCTTACGACACAGGAAGCTCACACAGTGAGAGGTGTGAAATGTACCATGAGCTTCAATCAGGTCCTCTCCTTCCAGACCGGCAACTCTCTCTAAAGTATCGATATTCTTAAAAAAAATATATATATATAGTAACTGTATTATTTATATATACACATGCATATATATTATAAAATACACATACAAAATTGATTCTATTTCAATAACACACACACACACATAAAAATCTCTTACCTGAGAGTAACATCGAGTCAGTAGACCTTTGTCCTTCAGCATCTTCATGAAATAGTGACACACTGTGGGCTGAAAAAAACAAACAGCAAGTAACAGACAAACGCAGTATTATTTGTATGTGGTGCCTTATCAAAGCAATGACATTACAAAGAAGAGCATGTAATACGTGTGAAATAAATAGTAATGAAATGTGGCATAACCCAGTTTTTGTTAGTTATGTATATTCTATTCTGGCAAATGAAATATGTATTAGGTGTCGATTTCAGATTTTGGGTTAGATTTTATTTCTAACGGACCCATGTACGTCAGAAAAGATTCATAAATTACCTTAAACTGTCCCGGGTAGAGTTCTCGGGCTAGAGCAAAAAAGGGCTCTGGATGTTTCTGAAAAGAGAGAATGACAAATTTAGCTTTGGTCTTCTTAGATGACAAATTATGAGACTGTAGCTTTTCTTCGGAATGACAATCAGACCTTGAAATAGTCGATCTGAAAGATGGCCTCTGGGTAAGGCAGATTGTACTTCTGCAAGTTGGCATACAGACCAGTGCCAGGAGAGCGGAAATCTGGGATTCCAGCAGCTGAGTGAGGAAGAAACTACAGGTTAATTAAGAGTTACACATATAATACAATAATTACAAATTAAAGCCATAATAATAATTACATATATCATTTGGCAGATGCTTTCATACAAAGTGATTTACAGCTGAGAGGTGTTATATAATAATGGTAATAATGATAATAGTAGTTAGGACCATATAACAGGAACTATAAGAGCTCTTTAAATATAAAAGCAAAAATAAGATATTATCTATTTTAAAAATAATGTGCTTAATTTAAGAAAAATGCATTTTATGGTAAATTATTTACTTACATGTAGATATTCCAGCTCCAACCATACAGATGATGTTCTTGCCTGTTGAGACAATCAGAAACATCTTAACTTACTAAAACCAGTTGATTCAAAAATAGCACTTTGCATAAACATAGGTGTAATATTTTACAAGCACTTCAGTGTTTACGCAGCCTACAAATGGCTTTTTTTTTTTTTTTTTTTTTTTTGCAGCTGACTGTTACATGAATTGGTATTTATAATACCAGTCACTTTTAAACTGATCTTATCTGAGAAGTTAACTCACATTTGCCACTCAAGATATAACGGGCGACTCCATCCAGGGTAAGCTCATCCAATACTTTCTCTCCAGGACTGAGGCCAAGAGTTCGTGAGAAGAGACTGCGCAGAAAATCCACTGAAAAGGGAGCATACCTAACTTCAGGCTCATGGTACATGATTTCTTTAAAATATACTTTAAGGCCGAAAAATGTACACATACTCTCGGTGTCTCCTGAAGCGTCGCCTTCGTCGCTGCTGTCGTCAGACTGACCCTGCAGAAAAATGTAACAAAATAATACTTAGCGGCAGATTTATTGTGAGCTGAACATGGTGGATGTTTACTATATTTACATATCTTATGCTGGCATATTCATTTCCTATGCATACATTTATTTTGTGAGGGAAAAAATACTGCAGACAACACTAAAAAACATTATAACCGTAAGTTATTACAGTATATCAGCTAAATTAAGTAGATCAGCATTTAAAATTAATGGCACAGGTTAATTATTATGAAATTAATATGCAATTTTTGGTATTATTTTAGATTTCAAATATAATAACAACAACAACAACAATAATAATAGTGATAACATACTATTACTGTAAAGTCAAATAGTAATGGCATGGTATTTTGATAATACATAGAATACAATTTCAATTTCATGGTCCAAGTGCAAACAAAATAATGTTTTGTTTTGTTTGCACTTGGACCATGAAATTGTTCAAGTCTCAAAATACATGGCATTGTTATGGTAGAGCTCCATGATAAGTATGGACTTGTGTGACGTGTCGTATGTCTGATTTCATGCACATATCATATGTGTAATATTTGTATCTATAGACGTCTGTGCATCCGTTCACACACAACTGAATTTTTATTTACCTCGAGATCTGGTGTGTCAGCCTCCTCTTCTACCCTTTTAGAAACCTCTACATGACAAAACAACACATATCACGTAAGTAAATGTGGCTAATATCATAGCTAATATCAGTCACATGAATAGTAGAAAAACTTCCAATACACAATAAGCTTTCTCTTCCGCTAAAGGCTAACTGTGTTTGATAACACCCGCAATAAACAATCGTAATACTACCTTCAGACATCTATCCGCTTTCAAAAAGTACTAAAATTCCAGAACACATAAATTTAGGAGATGACAGCAGTGTTTTATTAAAGAGACAATCGCTTGTGTGCGTCGCTAATATTTCATTGGGTGGCTAAATGTTGATAAGTGGTAGACGTTCCTATGGAGCGTACAGTTCGTTCCTCCAGGGGGCGCAATAGAGGCTCAGAGAGCCGAATCTTCCGTTGAGTCGCATTCAAATCAAAGGATGATTTTATTTAACAGGATAAACTTATAGGTCTAATCGTATATTCAGTTCAATTTATGCAAGTAAAAGGGCCGGTACCTGAAATGAAAATAAAAATCCGCTGTTGCAATATCTATAAAAAAGTCTATATAAAAACGTTCCTCGGCGATTACAAACGATTGTGATTAGTCCTTTCTGACAACGATGAGAAAAGTAACAAGTATCGTATGATAATGCACTGTAGTCAGTGCTGCTTAAATGGCAGCACTGGTCGTAAATATTTTATACTTAAATGATACTGCTAAAACGTAATAACAAAATAGGTTAAAAACAAAAAAAACATCAACAACAAAAACAATAGAAAGATTTTTTTATCATGCCCGACTAAGTAAAGATAACTTCCGGGCCCGCCTAGTTCGGATCTTCCTAAAACTTGCCATTACACGTATATATGCATTGTTTCTACGTAATGTTTCTGCACTTTGTAGCTTAAATCTTCCGGGTGGAAAATTTCTACAAAACGTCTTTCTATGCAATGTTAATGCAACAGTGTAGGACAAAGTAACGTCAGGTTTAAAGACTAACATTTATTTTCTTTTCTGATCTAAAGTTAATTGTTTACAATTTACCGTGAGTCAGGTTTCTTCATCCAACTTTCCTGTGTATGTGCCTCAGTCTTTCTAACACTTAGATCCATCCAATATCCTTACACCTCCATAAAAAGGATTACAGGATTTACTCTGTCTGGCTAATCAGATTTTAAACCTGTCACCAGTACTTTTTTGTTTTTTTAAATAAATGGTAGCATAGTACAGTACAGGATTCAAACTCTTGCCCATGTCCATATATACAATGCATTTTACATAGTTTTAACAAACAATAATATAGAATCTCCAATGTCATCAGCTACATAGTTTATAGATGTCCAAGTCCAGTGTGTGTGGAAGTTTAATGATGCTCTGGCTGGATCAAGCCCTGCTTGTATTCAGCTCCAGTGACCTGGCAGTGCGGCAGCATTTCCTCCAATAGAATCCGTACAAGGCCTGGATTCTGCAGCAGTGGAAGTTCAGAAATATCCAGCCGTTCTAGCTTCCTGAAGAAAGATACAATATGTATTTAGTTTATTTGTCGCCCTGAAAACAACAATCGAGTTTGTCCAAATAATGTACATGTGCACATAATAGAAAAATGAAGACCTGAGGTTCTGCAATGCAGCAAGTCCTCCCACCGTGATACGGGGGCAGCGAGACAGGTCTAACTCCACCAGACTTTCTGCAAAGACATGCAGACGTGCAAGGAACCAGTCATCCACTTCAGGACATCCTCGCAGAGAGAGAGTCTGAAGTTTATCCTGTTCCACTGAGAAGAGACAATTTGTTTGTGAGCCATGGAACAAACTGCACCTCAGCAACATTTCAGTGGCAGCTGTGAGATCAATTATTTATCATATTTGTGTTTCCTGTTAGATTCGGGAAATGCTGTTCTGTGGCCAATGGACAGACTGACACAAAAAATGAAAAAATACTTGTGTGACATTTGATTTTGTGCGTTTGGCTAAAATCCCATTAGAATGTTTTCACTTGAATGACTTCTCTTTTCAGGATGCGTGGCCTATTTCTGTCCGTTTATACTGTGCACCAAAACTGTAGTGAAATTATGAGATGCTTTCAAAATAAATGCGCAATGCCCCAGGAAAGGCCAAGGAAAGCAGAACGTTACTCAGAACTAAGATTTTTATAAAAAGGAAATCCACTGAAGTGGTACATGGGAGGAAAAAAAAACCCAACACACACACCCTGACATGATTTTGAAAGATAATTTGACTTGGGGCAAATACAAATAAGAACCTGACCGGTCAAAGGCTTAATCATCAGTAGACACATGATAGCTCATGCAACAAATCTATATTTATAACAACAGTAGATTACCAAGGTTTTCAAGTCCATTGTTGTTTATTAAGGTGCCACTCAGATCCACTTCCTCAATTTGTGCATCAGGTGTGCTCATGAAGTCGTAGCTGAATCTTCCTCTAGAGGATGGACGAAACCATTCTGACTGGCCAGCGAATCTATATAGACAGAAGTATTATGCAGTGAAAGAAAATTTAATATCGTCTACCTAAACCAAGGGCGCTCAACCTTGCTCCTGGCAATAGACAGTCCTTCAAAGTTTAGCTCCAACTCAAATTAAACACATCTGAAGCGACTAATTAAGTTCTTCAGGGTTGCTTGAAAATTAGAAGCAGGTGTATTTGATTACAGTTGAACTAAACTTTGCAGGACAGTCGCTCGCCAGGAGCAGGGTTGGGCACCCCTGACCTAAACCCTTTAAGCCAGGGGTCACCAAGTTTGGTCCTGGAGGGCAGGTGCCCCTGCAGAGTTTAGCTCCAACCCTAATAAGCATACCTGAAGCAGCTAATCAAGGTCTAATTAGGTTTACGCGAAACTTCCAGGCAGGTATGTCGAGGCAAGTTGGAGCTAAAGTCTGCAGGACACCGGCTTTAGGTGGTCAGAAGATTAATGAGTACATAAACATTTTAGCATCAATGACATACAAGTGGAAAATAAAAATACCACAAATTTTTAGACCAAAAAAATACTTTATCATTTTAAGGATTTATTATTGCATGGGTTCTCTCTAATATATTATTTCCTGCTTTTTCTTTTGTAGAACTATTTTTTTTTCTTCATTATCACATCAGAATTTAAAAACAGGCTCAGCATAAAAGATGTACTTAATACATGTATGATTTTTTTTGTACCTTAAGCTCCCTCTGATAGTCAGAATATAATAGGCTGCTGCCACATTATTCCCAAAATTCTTCTGTGTGTAACCAAATAAGCTATAGAAAAAAAAAAGAAATCAACATCAGCATTTCAGTAAAAAAATGAGCAAATAAATAAAATTACATTATATGATTATTGAGACACTATACAGAGCACAGCACACCACAACATCCATACACAAAAACAGTTTCTTGTCTCAATACATTAGTTGTCAGTTAGCAGAGCCACTTATAGTCTAAATCTACATGAGCACACACATAGTGTGCGTGTGTATATAAATAAAATGTAAATATATACATATAATTATAATTATAATTATAGTGCAACATTCTATACAGCAATATGACAAAACAAATCAACACATCTGAGAACACACTGACACTTGCCTATTTTTGCGTTTGACTGCTTGTGACCTCAACCAATTGTTCCAATTCAACACGTACTCCACATCATAGAACTGGTGCCCGAGTTTTAATAAGAACCTGGTGAAGACCGATGGAGTGGCCGCACCTGAAGTTAAAGTCCTCCTAACAGCAACAGCGGCACACGAATGTGCTGAACATCTTTTCATGGCTTGAGACTTTTAAAAGAAACAGTTGTAAAATTTATAACCAGAATGATCATTTACAACATGCTGCTACTTAAAAGATGAACAAGTTCTGATCCCTTAAGGGCATGCAAGTGAAACAGCCTGATTGTCTGGTGATAAAAAAAACAACAACAGACTGTATACACAAAGCATAGCAAGACATCATTAAGCAAAAAAGTATTATGGGCGAAAACAAATACATGATAGCGACCCATCAAACACTAACAAGGATTTGTAACTACTGCAGCAAAATGAAAGCAAGTTAAAAAATGTTCCTTTCAATATTTGAAAAAGCTGCAACTTCTAAAATTCTCATCACTGGCATTAATGCTAAGATGTGTAAAATATAGTGTTGTGATTATAAATCTGGACCGCTGAAGCACCAAGATGAGCTCCAACATTTGCAGTGGCCAGACAAATCACCTGACTTGAATATTACCAAACCACTATAGAAAAGAGTGAAAGGTTGATTCCCTCTGTCAGATGCCCATACAAAATACATATGAATATATTCTAAGATGGTCTGAAACTCAATTAAAGGCAAATAGTGATAACACTCTTATGTTCATATGTTCCCATTATTTTTGGTAAAGAATGACTGCCATATTCATGTTCCATGACATTTTACTTATTTTTTTAACAATTAGCTCCCTTTCAAAACCTGAGCTGGAATATGATATATATATATATATATATATATATATATATATATATATATATATAAAATATATATCTAAAAAAATTCTATGGGTGACATTTTAAATAACGCACGTAAATATTTTTGATCACTCGATTTTAAATTCACTTTTTTCTTTCTATATCCTTTTTGCTATTTTACTTTAAATTATATTCAATTTAAATTGTCGTGATATTCTAAGGTACTTTATATCACCAAGGTAACGGGCCCAAAAAAATTACATTACCCTTGTACATGCCTAAATAAATACATTGCAATGACATGGTGCATACTAGCACTCTTTTACTAGTGAAGAGCTATACACGAGTAACTTTAATGCTCGACTATATAATGAACCAAGTGTCATAAAAACTCTTGCGTGTACTATGCAAAGAACATGTCACCTGCCGCAATTTCATCAATAAACTATATTTACGTAAGCAGAAGAATAGTTAAACTCACCCACAAGGTGGCTGCCATGTTTGTTTTTCTACTATGGCGGCTGTGAGGGGACAAACCGGAGCTCTAAAAGCTATGAGCGAACATCGGTTGTGCACTCGTAATTTGGTTGCGTTATATGGTACCAAATAAGAGCACTCGATAAATATAGGTGTTACATAGAGTAGAAATGTACTGTTTAGATCGATGGTTTCGAGCATTTATCTCATTTCAGTAAGCGAGGCCATGACTTCATACGTCGTATTTGTTTGAAATGTTAACAATACGCCGTTAGGGGGCGATCTCAGCGAATCTATTAACCAGTGACTAGTTATTACAGTAGGTAAAGTGATCTTGGATCATATTTTATAACGTAAACTCCCCCTACAAATTAGCAAAAAAATATATATACCGAAGAATTGTACGCATTTTATACAGGCACTTAACATTTAATCATTCAGATTATTTGGAACAGATGTAAAAAAAATGTGTGTACGCAAGGTAATTGGTAAATAATCAGCAATTGTTCAATTTTGGGTAATAATTCCTTTAATATGAGTTTCATTTTTAAGTAAGTTTGACTAGAAAACATTAGGTATATAAATATTTAAAAACATTTATTTTACAATATATTATACTATTGGCTGCTAAAATGCATAATAAATGCATAATATAACTTATACAAGTCGTGTAGAACTGCTTTTATTTGAAATTAAATTAACTGTACATTATTTACAGTTTAATTAATGTTTAATTTTAAGTACATAAATGTTCTCATGTTGTGTTGGGATACAGTTAAGATTAAGGATAGGTTTTGTTTTATAGTCAGGATTAAAGGTAGCATAGGGTCAACAGTGTAATTGTAGATATACAGTATGTCATGCGTCAAATTTGCTGGTCCAGCATATCCTATAAATGCACAAAAATTACACAAGATTACACATAGAAAATTGGAGGCTAAGGCAACAGCCTAAACCCATTTCATGTTCCTCAAAACAAACTTTTGCACTGTTGCAGGATGCATATCACTGCTGAAAAAGCCCACTGCCATCAAGGAACACCAATGCCATGAATGGTTGTATGTGGTTAGGTAGGCTACATGTCAGAGTAGAACCCGAGAATGTTGATCAGAGCGTAATACTGCCTCTGCCTACAAGTCTTCTTCCTATAGTTGGGCCAGATGGGCTAGCTTTTGCTCCCCATGTGCATCATTTGTCCATTTTTTTCTGATTCCAACACATGACGTTTAAGAACTGAACATTAACTTGCTGCCTAATAAATAAATCCCACCACTTGAAAGGTGGCATTGCAACTATATAATCCATATTATTCACTTCACCTGTATGTGGTTTAAATGTTATGCCAAAATAGTCAATGTGAGAAGAAGCTCTGTTATAATTTGTTTAGTTTTTTTTATATATATATATAGCAGATCATTCAAGGACCAGACAGCACAACATGGCAAGAGCAGCTCAGCAGTACTTGTATACAGTACTGTGGTTATTTCTGCTGGAACAAAGAGACTGTGTTATTATGACAATGGGGCAGAAAGCTACATGACAGATGAAAAACTGTACACTTGTTAACTCATATGTTTTATGATCCACTCACAACTAAGTAAGAAAACAGCCACAAATCATCCAGGTTTTAATTTAATCTTCCACTCCCTAAACTAATGAGTGAACATTATTATATTAAACAGTGCAAACACGTTAAAGGCTAACAAACCAATAAATGGCAACAAAATTGTCTACATTTAATGTTACTGCACATGCATACAAAATATTAAAAATGTATATAGTTATTAACTTATATGTCATTAGATTTTTATAGTGCTCTCAGAGAACAAACAACTACTTTTGCCTCAAGCGCATTTATGCATAATACCTTTTTTCCCTCAATTAAAAATGTATTTCCAATAAATTCTTTTGGCTTGAAATCCATCCAACAATGCAGTATTTATATACAATTTACATATGATTATTCAGGGTCATTATTAATTTATGCATACATTTGAATATATATGCAAAATTGTACATCACTGTGTGATATGCCAGTGATTTATTCTAATAACACACACACACACACACACACACACACACACACACACACACACACACACACACACACAGGGAGAACTGTAGATTGTAACGAAATTAACTGGGAGAAAGAAGTAAGTACAATAGTAAAGATGTTTGACAGATGAGGTTGGCAGAATGAAGATAATCAATGACAGGTGAGTAAAGAGTATTTAGGAAGTTTTGTTTTGGAAATGGCAATGGCTTGATTTGACTTTCTGTCTTGAACTTGAATCTGGAGCACACACACACCACAGACTGAGACCGGGAACTGTAACACACCGGAGGAGAAGACAGGTGTGACTGATTGGTACTCTGGTGATTGGGAATGTTGTGGTTAGCTGAAGGGTGTGCTGGATGGTGGTCTGCCTGCTGCCTGCCTACCCATTCATGATTATTGTCTCAACCCTCAATAAAATTCTGCAAATGGATTCTAACTCAAGTTTCAAGCCTTCAAGCAGCATTCAAGGAGAACTGCTCAAAAACTACCAGGAACAACTTACCAAGCTGTAATCAGTGAACTAACACCTGACTCATTTTATCAGAGCACTACCCCCAACAACACCCAAAAGATGGTAAGATTTGCTCTACCTGATAAATTTGATGGTAATGCGGAGCAATGACGGGGCTTTATTCGACAAGTTAAGCTTTATCTAGACCATCAAGGGGACAATTTTGAGTCAGAGGAAAAGAAGTGTGCATTCCTTATGACGCTACTAACCGGTAGAGCTATTGATTAGGCTGCAGCTGTGTGGGAAACAGACTCATGTTTACGATATTCAGTTAACTATTTCATTCAGCAACTTCAAGAAGTTTTTGAGTACCCCTCTGGCGGTAAAGACATTTCCACCCAAATCATTAACCTCACCCAGGGAAGCCACACCGCAGTGGATTATGCCATTGAGTTCCGCACACTGAAGAATGAAGTTGCACTCAAAGCCAAGTTTTACCGCAGTTTGAATTCCGAATTACAAACTGAGTTGGCTTGTAGAGGGGAGGATTTGTCGTTTAATAGTCACACTAACAATCAAGATTGATAATTTTCTGAGACAAACACTCAAACATAAGAACAGTAAAACGTATTTGTTAAAGACACCTGCTCCAGTCCCTGTGTATTCACGCTAAGATGAGGAACCCATGCAGCTCAATGTGTCACGGCTTTCGAAGAGTGAGAGAATCATGTATGCTTCTACTGTGGAACAGCTGGATACCGCAGCCTTGGATGCCCGCTAAGGCCCAGAAATCTCGGGTGAATATTGATCATTTTACCTACTCAGTAACAGAATACTTACCTCACCCATTACCCATGATTTACTCAGGAGCTGCCCTAAACCTGCCCTAGACATTGTCACAGTCATGCAATCCCCCCATTCGTATTACAGCCATCAACGATTCACTAATCGGACACTAACCCTCATTCTTCACGTAGGAATTTTGCATCAGGAATTCATTACACTATATGTTGTTCCCTATACTCCCCGAAGCATGAAATCATTTTGGCCTTCCTTTGGCTCTCTGCTCACGATCCCAACATCTCATGGCACGATGGTGAACTCAAGACCTGTTCTGAATTCTGCTGCACTTACTGTCTCCCCACCAAGCCCACTCCATGCATGGCCACCAGTAAAGAAAGCCCAGAGACCCTCAATCCTGTACAAATCCCTTCCTGTTACAACAACCTTGCGGAAGTATTTAGCAAATCAAAAACCACCCAACTACCCCCGGATTAGTCATCATGGAGTGAAAATGGACAACGTGAAGGTCAGAGCAGTTACTGAATGGCCAAAACCTCATACGGTCAAATTCCTAGGATTTGTGAATTTCTGTCGACGTTTCATTCGCAATTACAGCCTAGTTGCTGCTCCATTAATGTCCCTACTAAAATGAAAGCCTACCAAGCTCATGTGAACCCAAGACGCCAATTGAGCCTTCAAGGCTCTAAAGGATAAATTTACTACAGCCCCCATTCTCCAACTTCGCAAACCCTGACCTTCCTTTTATTGTGGAAGTAATTGCATCTGATTGTGGAATTGGAGCTGTCCTGTCTTGGAGCTGATCCAATAAGTCCTGTAAACTGCACCCCTGCACCTTCTTCTCACTGAAACTCACCCCAGTTACTGTCCATGAAAGCCGCCACTGAGGAGTGGCGTCACTGGTTGGAGGGTGCAGTCCACCCTTTTCAAGTTATCACAGACCACAAGGATCTCAAATACATCAAGGGTGCCAAACGCCTTAACCCCCGTCCGGCCCACTGGGCTTTATTCTTCAAATGCTTTCAGTTCACTGCCACCTATCGACCTGGTTCCAAGAATAGTAAGGCAGATGCTCTTTCTCGCCGCTACAATTGTACACTGACACCATTGACCCTGAAACCATTCTTCTGCCATCCGTAGTCCTAGCCCTGGTACCCTGGGACAACATGGAGGAGATTCAACGGCGCCCAACAACAATAACCACCACCTTACCAATGTCCCCCAGACGAGTAGTATGTCCCTTCCAACTTGAGACATTGTGTAATGCAGTGGGTGCATACCTCTCTTAGTGCGGGACACCCCGGCATATTCATCAAGAGATGAATACCTTTATTAAGTCTTGTCACATCAGCGCTCAATCCAAGAGACCCAAAGAATTACCCTCCGGTCTCCTCCAGCCTCTACCCATCCCACAACGTCCCCGGTCCCATCTTTTAATAGACTTTGTGACTGACCTACCACCTTCCAATAACCACACCACCATATTAGTTGTAATTGACCGTTTCTCCAAGTCATGCCGTCTGATCCTGCTGAAAGGACTCCCCACTGCTATGAAAACAGCCCTCTTTTATCATGTTTTTTGAATCTATGGCTTACCGGAGGATATTGTCGTGATTGCGGGCCCCAGTTCACATCCCAAGTCTTCTGTAGACATCTGGACATCAATGTCACTGACCTCCGGCTACCATCCCCAATACAATGGCCAAGTCGAACGTCTCAATTAGGAAATTGGCAGATATTTAAGAACCTATTGCAGTAGAGAGCAACATAGGTGGGATAAATTTCTACCCTGGGTAGATTATGCTCAAAATTCCCTGACTCATTCCTCCACCTGCCCAACTCCTTTCCAATGCGTTCTAGGATTTCAACCCCCTCTATTCCCATGGTCTGAAGAGCCATTCTCAGTTCCAGCTCAGCCTGAGGTATGTAGGCCCTTTTAAAATTCTAGAAAGAATTAAGGAACGCCTAGCCAGCAGAGGGAGCCCTCACCTGAGTACTAGCTGGGCTCACCATTTGCTTCTTCTGCTGTCATTTCCTGTTTAGAGGCCTTTATAACCAAAGACCACCCATAGAAACAATGCAAAGTATTGCTAGTCTACCTACCTTACTGAGCGTTCTATATCTGCCTGCTGCTATCTTGTGTATGATCATTGCCTGTTTGCCTGTTTCTCAACCTTTAAATTTGCCCTTCTGTTTTGTTTGCCTTATTGGATTGCTGTTCTGGTTTTGACCTTCTGCCTGCCTACTTGTTTATGATTATTGTCTCAACCTTCAATAAAACTCTGCAAATGAATTCTAATGAAGTCCTTGTTACACCTTCCCTTCACGTCCCACTCCTGAGGGTCAAAAACTATGATGTCATGGTGGTCTATCTCTGCCCCAAGGTGCGCATTGATTAGGTTGAGTTCTATGGAATTCCTCCAGCAGGGGAGGATCAAGAATGATCCTCAGTCCACCCGGGAAACCTAAGATCCCTCCCAATCCACTAGGTACTCCAGCCTACCACCACGACGCCGAGACTCCAAGATTTCCTTGACTTGATGGTTCCTTTCTTCAGAATCTATAGAAGGGGGGGCTCCTCTGTTGGGCCAGGCTCTGTGTTTATAGGTTCATAGTGAAGCTTTAATAGTGACACTTTGAATGTGGGGTGAATTCTATAATGTGGTAGTAATTGTAGCTTATGATACTGGTGTTCCAAGATAGTGAAGGGACCAACATATCCCTTGTGGAAACCCAGACTTTCTGACATGGTTGATAGATTGGTGTGTCACCTCTGTGGTGGTTTGCTTGCGTCTTCTGCCTACACACAGCTCACTGCAAATTGTGATGAGCATTGTGCCAGACCCTGTCACTCATATTAATAGGCTTAAACTCAGTTGAGCTTGAAGTAGTCCACTTTATGTAGCAACAAGACCAGACAGTGAGGAAACTTTGGTCTGTACTTTTAATCTTGGGTTGATGATGTGCAGGTGTGACTGATTAGTACTCTGGTGATTGGGAACGTTGTGGTTGGCAGACAGGTGTGCTGGATGCTGGTTGGCTGGTGGAAGAGCTTGGCAGATCTGTGACTATTTCCAACCCTGGATTATTCAAATAATAATATGCACTAAATATGCAATAAATAAATATGCACACATGCATATTTTAATACAATACAATTTAGTAACTTGACAATATACTTTAGATTATGATATTCAGTTTCTGGTTACTGTTTTGCCAGTCTTGTGTAAAATTCTAAATCGTTAGTAAATTGTAAATTGTTAGTATGCATATCCAAATAACCATAATCTGTTAACTATGGTTTTCCCGGTGAATACATTTGGTGGTTAAACTGTTTTGATGTAGTGTTTTGCACTACTGTACATCACGTAACTATTGAAACAAAAGTATAATGTTCCTAGAAATGCTATGCTATTGTAAAAACAAGTGAACCGATGTCACACTCTTGAACAATGTAGTCAAGTTAGAAACGTTTCATCATGCCAGAAGTTGACATGTCATAGTGCTCAAACAAACAGAGCAATGTTTGGAAAGAACCAGAGCCACTGTGTTTATGCTCTTCAGGTCAGCCTATAAATAGTTTACTTAAACTGGGATAGGAGAAAATATTCTTTAAAAAATTGCTCTTCTTACCTTCCATGTGTCCATATGATGAGTCTACTCTAAACACTGTGAATGAAAAAGTCTGTCTTGTGGCCTGATTATGAAGGCAGTCAGGACACATTGCTGCAAACCGTAAATGAATAGCAATAAATGTCACAGTCTGATGTCTGTCGTCATGGAAAGTTTTAAAGGCAAATGTTGAGTTTGTCACTACATTAGTTCAACAATAAATCTGTACATAGATAACTCTGGAATGTTTCAACGGAGCAATAAGATGATAATCATAACAACAGTTGAAGTTAAAACCATCTGTGATTATAAGTTTGGCTTTATGGATAAATGTTGTGTGTCCACGCAAAAGTCACGTTTATTTAATTTATTACTCTTTCAGTCTAATATAGGTGATGTTAAATGACATGTTTTTTGTTATTTCTGTGTCAAGTAATGAAATCTAAATAATTTTGAACTAGATTTTCATTTCAAATAGAGTATGTATTCAAATACAGTATGTATATACAGGAAATGTTGGTTGACAACATCAAGTTATGGTAAAACTGAATTTACATGTTCTTAAGGAAATGTGAGAGCTTTTTCCCACTACTGCAATTCTAGGTGGTTGATGATGGTTGCCAGCCCACTGATATGTGGTTTCTAGGGTGGTTGCTCTTCTAGGTAGTCTCTAGGCAGTGTTCCAGTACTTGACTAGATTTCCTTTTTACTGTTAAAAAGGGATTTTCCTGCGTTTTATAATAAGCTAAGTCCAGATGTTTAGGTAAATAGCAGTTTTTTTTCACTTTATACCACTGTTCTATTTTTAAACATTTTTTTAGACATGTTGACTTTAGCTTCAACTGGTGTCATTGCTCATTGGTTAAATTTTCAAGTAAGTATGAATGATGTGACAGGTGAACAGAAAAGCTTCTAGGCTATGTTCACACAGGACATGCTGTCCTTGTCTCAACTGTCGTTGGTCTTCCTGAGAGAATAACTTCAATGGGAAAAGATTACAGTTGATGGTCACCATATGGTCATGACTGTTAAATATTAAATACAGTCAAGGTCATATGACTCTTATATAAAGACTTCTTTTATCTTTTATATATATATATATATATATATATATATATATATATATATATATATATATATATATATATATATATATGCATTGCTTATCCTTGTAAATGCACACTAAAGTTGATGCTTTAAATAGAATTTGAGTAAATGGGACAAATTTATTTAGTTTTCCTGATAAAATATTATATGAAAATGCTACCAAAGCAATTAACTAAAAAAGCAAGATGAATGATTAATACATTTGAATTACAATTACAGTTAAATGCTATATATCTTTGTGAACAAGTAGGCTTACACCTTAGTAAAAAGAGGAAATGGAAATGAAAAGAAAAACAGACTAAAGTTCAAACTGTAAATGTATTAGAGTTTAAATTTGTTAAATGCAAAATGTTTTCTGACTAAAATTTATAGCACAGCCACATGAGATATTTATATTAGATATGTACTGATTCATTTATTTTTTAGTGTTGGCAGGAAAATGTTTCTGTAGTTCTGCTGTTCATCTGTTCAAGAAGCAATGCAGTGTGGTGAGAGGAGCAGATCAAACCTGCCAGAATGAATCCAGCCAAATTACATTAAAGTAATATTAATATAGTTTTATTTGCATAAGGTGCATAAAATAAATATTTGATATAGTTTAAAATATTAAGCAGTTGTCAAATTTAGAATAAAATGAATAAACACATGGAAGATTAAATGGTTCACTTTACCTGAATTCACCCTATAAAATATAACATAACTAAATATTAATAAACTTTTTTTGCTTTGCATATCGTAGAGCTTTTAATCCACATAAACCACATTCTTTCCATGTGTTTATCTTAAAGGAACATTCCACTTTTTTTGGAAATAGGCAAAATTTTCAGAGGTAATAAGTTAAGTTTTGCCATTTTTGAATCCATTCAGCCAATCTCTGCATCTGGCGATAACACTAGATAGATCCAATTAGACAAGTAGCATCGTGTTCCAAAATGACCAAAGAGTTTTGATTTTTTTTCCCTATTCTATTCTATTCTATTCTATTCTATTCTATTCTATTCTATTCTATTCTATTCTATTCTATTCTATTTTCTATTCTCTAAACTTGACTCTTCTGAAGTTACATTGTGTACTAAGACCAGCGGAAAATTAAAAGTTGCGATTTTCTAGGCTGATATGTTTAGGAACTATACTCTCATTCCCTCAGCAGGTGCCTGTTGCTTGCACAGGAAGCATGTCTTACAAGCTAGGGACTATTTTTTGCAGGTGCGGAGATCAGCTGAATCAATTCAAAAATGGTCAAACTTAACTTTTTAACTCTGGGGGAGTCAGAGAATGAGAAGTGGAGTGTTCCATTAACAGTTAGCTACTTTATGCAGCATATTATGTAACATATTGTTACTTTATGTAGAATATTTTTCGGATTTCTGTGTAATTCTCAGACTTTTTGGGATAAACTAGTCATTAATAGACAATGTAAGTAAATACTGTCAGAAGAACACAGAATACTGAACCAAGCCAGGAGTCAAGACCGGCTTAAAAAGTGCAGGCTGCATGTGGCAGGATTACATAACCGTGTTTGTGTGTGTGTGTGTGTGTTAGACTGGGAGGGATAGTCTTGTCAGGAGAGCCTGCGTGTCCTCTCTGCTACGGCTGTCACTGTGACTATATTGAGGGCTCAGGGCTTTGGAGATGGTGACGTGGAGTGACCCGGGTCTTGGCGTGCCCACTGCACACTGTGGTTCCGCTCTGCATGTGTGGGCAGGGTTGCAGGCCAAACATGGCCACAGCGCAGTGTCGTGTGATAGTGTTGCTGCCAAGCTGCCAGACTGGGGGAAGTGTGCATGTGTGCGCGTGAGGCACGAGTGGCATGCTACACTGCTTTTGATTGGCATGTGTGTTAGTTCACTGCAGCTATTACCACTCATCTGTTTTACGCAGTAGTTAAAAGCATCAAAGTTGCACTCTCAAAATTGGAACAAGGCTGTTTCAGAATGTTAAAAAGGACATTATTTTGGCAAAATTTTAAAGCAGCACTTAATTACTTAATTAAAAAAATAATATCAGCATGCATTTTAATATCATAGTATCTAAATACGCAGACAAACCATATTAAATGTAAACTAAGAAAGAGGTAAACTCCATTTGTATGACATACAGTTGCTGCCTACAAAGTATTCCAAATCGGTCACGTATGAGATACCATTTTAGTTATGATAGACAGCTGTCTGTGGCAGTAGGCGATGAGGCAGCTCACTGGTTTTGGAAGAAAGCCAATGAAATCTGTTTTGGGGCTGCAGCTGTGTTGTTTTAATCTCTGTCAAACTGCAGTTCTTTCTGTCTAAATCCACTTCTCTCTCAGTGTCTGTCTTTCTAAATCTCTCAGCTTCTTATTGTTCCATCTCTGTATTATTTATGCCTGCCACCTATTTTTAAGTTTGTCTCCATGAAGCTTGGTCCCTTTGTTGATCCTTTCTCCATTTATCCTGTGTACATTTGTTTTTCACTCCTTTGTTGTCTCATGCCATCATTTTAGTAAAGTTATCCACAAATTTCATAGTTTTCCAGACACAACTAACATACACAACTAAATTATACTGAAAATGATATAGCACTTATTATACAGATCCCAATGAACAGCCATAAACAGCCATAAAGTTAAAGAATAAATCGAGCAAAGATATATGTAACAGACATAGCTTATAATGTAATTGCACATCACATATTGCCCCATAGGTGATGTATGCAATTTCTGTACTGCTAGTGCTATAATAATTATTGTTGTCAAATAGGTTTTCAGAACACTCCTACTGTCTTTTGCAAACAGAATCCCACCACCTCAAACATTAAGCCTACGGTATCATATTTGATACACACATTTTGAAAGCCTATAAATGATCAACATAACCAAAACGTCACCCTCCTGTGCACAGTGTTCTACATGTCTTTGGATAAAAGCGTCTGCTAAATGACTAAATGTAAATGTACATTTTTGTGAGTATGATACATCAATTATGATACATCAGGTTTTTGGTTAATGTTTTATTTTGATGGTCCCTTTTGAGTATTCAAATGACAATAAGTAACCTTTTACTTGACAACTTACTTTCATTACAGTAGACTGTCTGCTTAATAACTCTTTATTGTGATAGTCCCCAAACAGATATTCTACTGACTTTAAAGTTGCTAAGTAACTTTGCAAGTACTTATCAACTTGGGTTGGAGCTAAACTCTGCAGGACATCGCCACTCCAGGTCCGATGTTGCCTACCCCTGACAAAGAATGATATTTATACGCATTTGATTGAAGTAGTCAAGCTGAATCTGAATTTCATCCTACTTTTTGCCCATATAAATATCAGCAACTGCATATTTTCTCTGTTCGTGTCTCAAACTATTATTTATTTCAGGTTTATATTCTCTGCATATAGGATAAAGAATTGGAAAATAAAAAATAAAATCCACAATTTATGTTCTATGTTAAAAGAGTTTTTTATATTTCTCTCTTCTCTTCTGTCTTCAGTAGAGTGCAAACCTCTTTTCTCTTCCTCTATATTCTATTCATCTATTAGTCCTGAAAATATGACGGGTCAGGCAGAGCCTGCCACCTCGACCCCAGCAGAGCTGTTCTGCCAACTGAAGCCATTTCTCTCGCTCACGGGTTTGTCAGATAGAGGTCATTAGTATCTGAAGGCAGAGTGCATGTACATGTCATTACTGAACTTATAATAATTTCACTGCTCCACTTTTTTTACACAATTTATTGATAGCTGTGGCACACTATTAGACGAGCATCCTTTACATTGCACATCAGTGCTCATGTTAGCTTTTGAAGTGATAATCTGAACTTCCGAGTGGTTTCTCAGTTTTTCAAATGTTTTAATAATGATACTAATCATAGGTGATTATAGCGACATTTACTTTCACTGTGGGAGATCAGATGATGTATGCGGCTGCAGGTGGTGATGCCAACGATTATGACAGTGTGTGTCGGAGGAGTTTGCTGTGATCTCTGCTCGTCTCTTAGGAAGTGACGTTCTCTTTCACCCATCTGTCCGCACAATAATCCCTGTAGCGCTTAGTGATATTACTGCCTGGCTTATCGCCGTGGCAACAGGCCCTCAATCCCAGCTCACAACCACGTGACTGTGGGCAGTAGAATGGGGTTGACATGAAACGCACAGACATGTATAATGAAATAAAAAGGACACTGACTATATGTCACATATGACTCACACAATGCTTGATGCTTCAAATTAACAACAGAATGTGGAAGAAAATGCTCTTGCACAAAAAACGATTCAACTAATAGAGATGCCTATCAGTTTTTATCTTTAATTCATGAGAGTTCATTAGCCTTTCTGTTATAATTACCATTCCTGCTATGACCGCTGCTATTAGAAAGCCATTGTGCTGTTCTGTTGATCTACTGTAGGAACTGCTTGAACTCATTAATGCAGCCATTAAGCCACTGGAAACTACAACTTTTCCAGCTATTATAGTAGTTACAATTACTCATACGTGATTAGGTTACTATGCAGTTTAGCACACGGCTGATTACTTGTAAACAACATGAATCCATGTCTGAAATTACTAGTGAAAAGTCTTCTGTTTTTCATTTTTATATATATTTTTTCAGTATGTATCTTATAATGAGCATGGACATGTATTTGAGTGATGAATGTATTAAGTATACAGTTGTACTCTTTGTCCTTCGATCATAGCAACACTTGAGCTGGCAAGGACTTCACGTATGTGTGCTAAACCTGATGATCCTTGTTAGCATTATTTGAGGATGTTCTGAGCATCTTCTGTAAAATTTGACCTTTTGTTCAAATAATAATATAATAATAATAATAATAATAATAATTATTATTATTATTATTATTATTATTTGGTGATTAGTAATCTGGAAAGGATTGAATGAACTGTTTACACATACATTTTTCTTTCTTTTTTTTCTTTCACGTTTTTTAGCTCCCCAGAATACATCTGATCAGGTTGGATGGGCTCAAGCAAATCAAGAATTGCTGTTTTTTTCATTTACCATTCTTGAAGATTGTTTGCATCACGTCACAGATTTCATAAATAAATATACCTCTGTTTCCTCAAACAACCAAACATGCTCTGCATAGCTTAATCAGTTTATCTGGCAAACTGAAGAATTAATTTCTTCATACATTAGTTTTACTCAACACATAGCAGCTGGACTCTATGGATTAACATCGCTAGATGCATGAAATTTAAAGTAAACTTACATTTAAATAAAAAACATCTCAATATGTTCTTACAGCTCCTCTCTATTGGTTTTTGCAAATGAACTCTTTAAATATAAATATAAAATGCAAGAAAAATAGAAAACCATCCACTGCTTTAGAATTAAGCACTTGAGAAGAAAAACTAGTACGTATTTAACTAACCTGCACTGACACATAAAATATATTCATTTTTTATAAAGGGAATTTAGTTTATTTTGTTTTCTTATTTGATGTATTTCATATATACATTTCATGTATATTTCTGGAAACATTACAATTAAAGACAAAAAAAGAAGCATCAAAATCGCAAATTTAAAAAAATGCTTTTAAAAGAGATTAAAGAGTACAAAATGTGATTACATTGTCCATATAGCACAATACACATACAGCTTCAGAGCCAGTCAACCAGAACATATTTAGAACATTCAGAGCTCTACAGATTCTTTTTTAAACTGATATTATGAATTTTAAATAGAACAGGTGTAATTAGATCAGCCTCACAGTATCAGTAAAGACAGATCAAATACCAATTTGTCTCTGCTCTACATCTGATTATTCAATGGATTCCTTCAGTTTGAGTGACGCTCATCAGATTAAGATGAGACAAACTGTCAAAAGAAAGACTGGGAATTCTAGCTGTTCAATGCAAGAAGAACTGCCTGGACCCTCTCATATTGTCAACTATAGTATAGTCAGAACTGGAGAGTCCAATTAGACCATCAGTCTGATTCTTCAGTATATTCCCTCTGCTATGCATTTTCTCGCATGTATACCAGCAGCATGTAAGGAGACATGGATTCTCAAAGCTCAAGCAGTTCAAGTTTTCCCCAAAGCACAGGTTGTCAGACTGAGATAAGACAATCTGTACGAAAGAGGAAGTATTCTAGCAATTCAGAGACTGGAAATAAGAATAGGCTCAAATTAGACCTCTGCTCTGATTGTGCTTATTCAGTGGATTCCCTCAGCTCAGGCAGTTCCAGATTTCACCCACGTGCAGGTCGTCAGACTCAGATGAGACAAGCTATTAAAAGAAAGAGGGAGAAATCTGGCAGCTCAGAAATCCCAGAGAGAAAAAGGAGAAGATTAGACCACCGGTCTGATTCTTTGGCTGATTCTCTTACCAATGCCTTTTCTTGCATGTATTTTAGTACTCTACCATCAGCATGTGAGGAGACATCTATGGAAATCTCCAGCAAAGAACTACCTGGACCATCTTATATGGTCAATCCTGGAAACTTCACATATGAAAATGTCTGTTCAATGGATTCTGTCAGCTCAGACAGCTCTTCTCCCCCTTCACCCATGGATTCTTTGATAGATCCTCTCACCTGTGCCTTTTATCCACCAGCAGCGTGTGAAGAGACACTTATGGAAGTAGAACTGCCCGGAACATCTATGAGACAGTCAGTCCTGAAAAGTACAGAACTGCTCCTGACAGAAGATTTCAACCATATGCACAACATCATATTGACATGAGACAAGCTGTTAAAAGAAAGAGGGAGAAATCTGGCGGTTCAGGAATCCCAGAGATTAGACCACCAGTGTAATTCTTCAAAAGATCCTCTGACCTATGCCTTTTCTCTACCAGCAGCATGTATGGAGACACCTGTGGATGTAGAACTATATCACTCCCGAATAGAACTGCTCCTGATCGAACCTCAGTGGATTCCCTCAGTTCAGGTAGTTCAAGATATCACCTATATGCACATCATCAGATGACATGAGACAAGCGTTTAAAAGAAAGAGGGAGAAATCAGGTACATCAGGAATCCCAGAGAGGAAAAAAGGAAAAGATTAGACCACTAATTCTTCGATAGATCCTCTGACCTATTTCTTTTCTCTTCATGCAGCATGTGCAGAGTGGGGTTGGGTACCTTTCACCATTTTTTTTTACCAGTACCTTTTTATGTACTTTTTGTAATATCAAAAACATTTATTTCAGTGAAAAAATAAGTCCAAAACTGTCCTATTCAACATTTTGACCATTAGGGCCTTTTTATTTTCTTTTTCTTCTAGTTTCTATTCTTTTGTGTTTTTGGTTTTTTTCAAATGAAAAGTTAATAATCAAATGAAACATGTATTTATTTTTAATCAATTGAAAATGAAACCCCATACAGCGGTTTACTGTTAATACATTAATAAATGGTAGTTTTCACAAATGAAATGATAAAATTCCTGTGAAGTGACTCACAGCATCTTTGGAGATGAAGTTCATGAAGTTCAATGCTGTCATGTAGTAAGATGCAAAGGCTGAAAATCACTGCAAGTTTATGTGTGCATCAGTATTTGTGTAGTAAACAAAACCCTGCCATTCATACTTATAAAAGTAAACAGAACATGAAGGATTTATATTAGTCTTTCACGTTTTAATATTCACATACAGTAGTTCATACAATGATTCGAATGAAGTGACATTTTAATCCTTTTTTTTATTCATCCAAAAAAAGACAAATTCCGTGGCATTCCGCACTATAGAGTAAATTCTGTTTTTATGAATGGACTCCATACAAGTTTTCGCAGAAACCATATGACCATAACAATGTGAACACACTCCAGAACATTTTTATTTGCCCTGTGTGTTGTGTTTTAAAGAGCTGTAGGGTTCACATGTCACAGGGTCTCTCTCTGTCTGTCTCTGTGTAACATACACGATCTGATGTGTTCTCAGGTACCAAAAATTTGTCTGATTGATTTAATGGATTCTGTCAGAATGTTCACAGGGTACCATTTGGAAGTGAGTAAAATCTCAAGAGTAATAAATCTCATATGGTTAGCTATAATATTGTCAAATCTGGAAACTTCATATATGCAAATGTCTGTATAATGGATTCTGTCAGAATGTTCACAGGGGCCATCAAAGTAAAACTCAAAGTAATAAAAAAAGGAAAAAAGCTACCTTTGCTATCATTGTACCTTCAAACTATTTTTTTCCCCTAAGCTTTTGCATCTTTTTATCAACCAATTAAAAATTCAAACACTGCCCCTCTAGACTGGTCTGTCTCCCCGGCCTATCTACTGGTATACTAACATTACGAATTACATTTGTTTTTTGTAATTTTGAAATATCACATAAATGTGTAATAAATCTAACAGTATTTGATTTTCATTTTGTTTATGGTATAAAAAAGTCTAGTCTTGGATATGGCATACGTGTTAATCTGTAACTCTTATGAATTCATTAGTACACACAACAGAGGGACACTCCACCCAAAAATGAATTCTGTCAGCATTTAGTTACCAGATGTAGCCTGTGAATTTTTCAGCTTTCCTTGCACGCCACAAATTGTTCATCAATCTTTTTTCTCTCCAACTGATCAAGGTTTTTTTGTGTATAAGACACACAACAACACTATTCACCCGTGTTTGTGTCAATGTACTACGGAGCCACATTTTTAGTCTTCTGAGACCACTGAAACTTCTCTCAGCTTCTCCTGAGGACACAGAAGTGACAAGAAGCAGTCTGACAAGCATTTCCATCTGATCAAAAAGACCACGGACTTCTGGACACATCCCCTGAAGGATACTTGCTGCCTCACTGCTGGACTGCATGTTATACTTTGATCTGAACATCGCCAAATGTGTGACAAGGGATAACACAGTTCAGTGTACATTTGTCCATTTCTGGGTACATTTGCTCCACATTATCAACAACCCCTGTTAACAGGATGTTTTCCATATTCATTAACATCAGCAACTCTTTCTGCTCAAGACGTACTCGGAACTTCATATCCACAACATCAAGCACTTTGTAAAACTCAATTTTTTAACATTCTGATGGAGCTGAAAGCACATATGCACAAGCTTCACCAGTTCAGAAAAAACAAATGTGCCTTAGCCAATATGTCTTCATATACATATGTCTTGTGACAATCAAATTTTTCATGTGAACTGAGTTTTCTTCCAAATTCTTTGTATTACAAAAAAGCACAAAACACCTTCAAAATTTGGATAGAAATAAAGCTATTTAAATTGCTGTACCACTGTGTTTGAAATTTCATGATGCCTTGCTCACAGTCAAGGCACCCAGTGTCAGAGGCAGCAAAACAACCCCAAAACATCTTTGAACCTCCACCATATTTGACTATAGGCCTCATTTGGTTTTTTGTAAAGAGTAGAATGATGTGCTTTACCAAAAAAATCTTGGTCTGATCTGTCCACAAAAAGTTTTCCCAGAAGGATTTTGGCTTACTCAGTTATATTTTGGCAAACTGTAGTCTTGCTTTTTTATGTCTCTGTGTCAGCAGTGGGGTCCTCCTGGGTCTCCTGCCATATATATAAGATTTTCTGGAAAAAAATTAAGGGGTGCCAACAATTTTGGCCAAGACTGTACATTCTGGTCAAGCAACTGTCCTCCCCTCTCATTGTCAGTGACATCACAGCATGTCTTTCCTACAGACCAGTTAGGAATAATAGTCAAAATGATAAATTAATTAATTACAATTAGTTAGCTTTCACGTTAAGCTGGTTAAGGAGGCTTTAGTAAAGCAACACAGGAATAGGCTAACAGCTGTTGAAACAAACATAAGATGAGACTCCCACATAAATGATAACCAGTCGGTAAGTAAAGCAACAGTCCTTTCCTTTCGTAGATTCGTGAGGTATAGAGAATCCTCCGGCAGGTAGACAGGCAGACAGGCAGACAGAATGGTGACCAGCCTTACAGGTATGCAACCTTGAGATCAGCCGTGGAGCGAATGGCGTGAGCGTGTTATGAAGGGTGGCAGGTGAGTGGCTACAGGTATGGGTGATTAGTATTCCGGTGATTGGGTTCATGACCATGTGGCAGGTTCAGTTGATGACTGAAGTGATGGCATGACATTAGCGATAATAAATAAAACATCAAAAATAAAGTATAAAGTATAATATTTGATAAAGTATAATAAGATATTCAGCACAAAACAAATTTGATTTATTGTGATGAGAGCAGCAAAAGACAGCAGAACCCGATAATCTGTTATGTCAAGGGTTTAGTATGGACCGGGTCACCTGGGGCTAAGACCTGGCACATAGACGTCAGGGGTTTGATATGTACGCTTTATTAACGGCAGATAGGTAGCATGATTAAAACATAAATAACCAAAAATAACTATGCAAACACCAAAACACAAATATTATTCAGATTTTATTACATTTAGAGTAAGTGGCAAATAGTGGATATAGCTAGGCTATATAATGCATTTATTGACGGTATAAAGTTGTGCTGCCTTTCCAGGAGAAATCAAAACACGAACACAAGGAAAGTCAGCATGCTGAGGTAAAAAATCTAAATGAAACGTTTTTATATTTAAAATACCTTTAGTAAGGCAACCTCGCAAAACCTTTCCTCCATTACGACTGTTTAATAGTCCAATAAACATTTCATTAAGCAAGTACCGTAATATTAGTCCACTTACATTTTTACGCATAACCACAGCGGATCTCACAGCAACCACCTGATTCATTGATGAATGGTTCATTGTTTTGAAACGAATCAGTTGAATCAAAGATTCATTAGCACATGCATACTGATGAATCTGCTGTTTGAATAAATCGCTTGAATGAAATACTCAGTGACTCACTCATTACTCATTTCTTGCATTAAAAAAAAAAAAAATATATATATATATATATATATATATATATATATATATATATATATATATATATATATATATTGAACAGTCTTATAATATTACTTAATGCAGTTTTCACTGTAAATTATTTAATTTGATAATATATTGATAACAATCAGATTATTTAGGCTAAGTGAATTAATAAATAAAATGTATGAATTTAAATGAAAGATGCAGTATTAATTATATTAATGGATTTATGTCACAGCTGATAGAAAGAATATTGTTTCAGAATAAATCATTATTGCAAAAAAAGACACATGCTTCTTTTATTTAAACAGGATTAGATTGTGGCTTTAGATTGATCCTGGGACAGTACTAAAAATATATTTAAAATGAATAATAAAAAATGAAAAATTACTATAAAAATGTATATAATAACAGTCGTTTTTTTTTTTTTAATTCATTAATGATAAAACAATTACTTTATAGCTGTATTGGAGTCTTACATACATGCTTTAGTTAATCTGAGCCATACATTAATTTGAGTGTTGAATGATATTATGGATGTGAGCAGAATTTATTTTAAAGTATTTTAAAGTAAAAGACATGTCTATTTTAATTATATGATGTCATCATGTTGCAGTCTTGCCACCAGCCAATCGCTGCGATGCTGATTGTGGACTCAAGTATCGATACATCTGCCCTTTTTGGGGAACACGAGAATGCATAGTAATCCTAGATTCGTTTGAAGAACCAAATTAGCTAGAGAGCAATTATCAGGATTTAAAGATCTGGCATCCTTCAAATCCTCTCAGATGTATTAAGCGAGGTACGAAGAACGTCAAGAACGGACCCCAGGACAAATCACCTGACAACACAGGGCAAAGAAATCTAGACAGGCCCCTCCGAGAACATGAAAAAAAGATCTGCCATTATTTTTAAGCTCTACTAATTGGATATATCTGCAAGTACTGCGATGCCTTCGGGAGGTTATCTTATGTCCTCTGAAGCAGATTGATGAGTTTTTGTAATGAAAATATTTCCAGTTTTAAAATTATAATGTAAATAACTGACTGACTGCCTGAACATGGAGTTCCGGCTTCTTGGCTAAGTTCTAACACTGAACACTGCGTTCTCATGGAAAATAGCATGAGCCTGTTATTTGCATTGAACCAGTGCTCAGCTATGAACATGTCAAGGTTTAGTCTGCATCAAATATCCATGATGCACACAAATACACACACTAAAGGACACAGACATATCACTGAGTTCATTCAAGGTGTTTAATTAAGTAATTGTACACAATCCACAAGTCAGAAACATATAGAAAGAAAACCTTCAAATAAGGTTAGTTACAAAATAGAAATCTGTGTCCCAAACAACAGATTTCTCAAAGAAATTAGAAACATGTAAGAATCGTTCATTTGGATTCAGTTTCGCAAAAACAGTTTTGATCAAAACAGGGCTTTGAGATATGGTGGCATTTGTGGATCTGACAATTGATGTACAGCTGTCAGTAAAATCTGTATAGCTATCACTTACGCATTTTAGCAGCACCTATTTGATATTTCAGGAACATCACATTTTGCACATTGAGTCAGACAAAATTGTGCGTTGACCTTTGCCTATCATTTCCACACACAAAGTAAGACAAAATAAAAATGAAATTAAAGGAAAATCTGATTTAAAAGAAGATAATTTAACAAATCCTATTTTGTGTACACAATCTAACCCATTTTAATTAGATAAAGTAATCAGGCAGTTGATTTCGTGGTGGATTAAAGGGTTGCACATTGCCCTCGTAAATATGTATAATCTCTGAAGGACGTGGCTGCAACATTCAGCCACAGGTAGCGCCATTATCCTTTCCCACATGGCATAGGGTGTGATTGTAATAATGCAAGTCTACCTGCTAAATGTGCTTTTCATAATTTTAATGACTGAAGAACTGTTGCTTCACTCATATGGCTAATTGTCATAAACGGTAATGTTCCTGTAGTTCTCCTGTAATGTTTCCCTGGTTAGCAGAACAGGCCCTGATTTCCCTGTGTATAAACGTTGGTTTTTAGGATTGGTGCCTTTGCACAGATCCTGAGTTATAGTGGCGTGTGTTGATGCTATTTGTTCTGTGATGGTGCAGGTACGAGGGATGAATGACTCGTCTGCCCTTTTGCCTTTGCCAAGTGCTAATCCAGTGTTTATACGGTCGTGTAAGCAGCTGGGAGTGATTAGGAGCGGCGACTCTTCTTATTCCTGAGAGATTAGTGCGGCTTGTGTGGCGGGTGTCAAACACCCCTGGCAGCACACGTGGAGTCGTAATTGGTTAAAGTTCCACCAAAGGCTAGTTTTATAAAGAGAGAGGGAACGTCAACCCAATTTGGAAATTAAAACTTAAGATGTGTTCTTTCGAGCATGCAGTTTGGAACCACAACAGTGGTTATTAAGCAAAGCATACCAGACTAAAACCGCATCATCTCATTTAACTGTCCTTGCTGAAAAGAGGGATTGATCATGAGCCAGAGCTCTAGAGGAAAACCTGAGCTGGCAATGGATAAGTGTGGTTGGGACACAAGCTCTGATAACTGTGGGTGCCGTGATTTCTGGCAGACGCTCAGACAGCATTCTGGGACATGTGATGATCATTCAAAAAGGATTAACGTGAGATTAGAATGATTGTTTTTCCTGAGCTAACGGGGAACCAACTTGACTGTGTTGTATTCATATGCAAATCTGCGTAGCTTGATTGATGTAAAACTTTTGGCACTGCCAGGAGAGACTCGTTAGACCTATGTTTGAGCATTATTCTGATTATTATCATGGTATACATGTTTGCGAAACATATTCTTTTATTAAATAGTTTATCAGTAGTTTTCGTTCTTTAACTGTAGAAAACATGGGCAAACTTTCAATTGGCTTTCGCAAAGATACTGTACATTGAACAATAATTGTAGAAACAATTTTTTAAAAATCTGTCACCTGAGACATTTTTTTCATGTACACTGGTCCGCCGTGTTTTATGAGTGTTTAATTATCATTATGACTTTTTGAAATATCAGCAGTTAATGTCTTCATCTTACATTTAAGATGATGATAAGTGGCAGTAGGCTAACATCATAATGTCAATTAAACACGCAGGTTGCTTACTTACACATCAATTATGTCTCAAAAACATTTTTTGTGAAACAGTTATTTTCTACAAAATTGTCTGGCAGTGACAGGATGTGTGTAATCATACAAATACTTTTTGACCCTCATGTCAAAAGTTTGTGCTGAAAATCAAGCGTTGCATATGCTTTCAACAAGATTGCAGTCTGCGTAGTTTAAAAAAACCTGCTATAGTCTTATAATTTAGTTTTGGCCCTTTGATGCCTGAAATATTTACCATTTTTAACCATGCCATTTACTTGTCCCTGCTTTCCTGTTCCATAAAAAAGAGCGAAATAAAAGAACAAAAACATGCTTTCCATATCAGTTGCACATGCTTTACAGTAATTGAACAACCCATTCACCGAGACCCAATTAGTTAAGTTGCATATAACAAGACTTTGGCAAGTAAAGCCACTTTTTTACTTCAAACCCTAATTCTGGTCTTTAAATACCCCCTGCTGTGTCCCTCATATTACAGCACTGTAAAAAAGAGTAACACACATAAAGCTGAAATAAATAAAAAGAAGAAACAAAATCTGACATTGTTCTTTTTTGTCTAGTATTCAAACTCTGATATAGGGTTTTATAAAAATAGACTGAGGAGAAGAGTGGATTAAGCACATGAAGAAGTTCTCACTTGGGGAAGCAGTCTTCATAATCTCTGAACTGCACTTGAAAATAACATGCTTGTAAAAGATGCCCTTTAATGCTGCATAGTTACAGAGGTTATGATTTGGACAGTTTTCCATATCGGAATAAAAGAATTGGAATTCTCTAACACAGGAGAAGGTACACATATGTTTGGTCCCAAGTATAGGGTGCATTTCATTTATACCCCATAAAATAATGGCTATAATCCCTTAATTTACATGTTAAACTGGTCACGACTAGGATATAATCAAACTTTTATGTTAAGAAAGATTGTTGAACCTTACTTTCAGCTGTTACTATTTATTTACTCTGAAGTAAATTAAGTAAGTCTTGTTTTCCAGTAAAAATATCAAACCCCTTTTTAAAGCTTAACATTATGTTTTGTTGACTCTTTTTTATTTATTTTTATTATTTCACTGGCATTTTGTGTTGTTTTATGCAAACCCCATTAAATTTGTGTTAGATTTAGTTCTATAAATACTGTTCAATAAATAGCTTTTTTAGAGTGTATACACAGGGTTTAAAATTAACTTTTTTTTTACCATGCTGGCAAATGGCCGGTGTATTTAGAACGTGTGCCAGCCCTGAATATTTATTAATGGCCATGAAACTGTATTTGCATTTAAATTAAAAATAACAGCAGTAGTAGTTTGTATGTCTTTGAATTGCATCACTTTGTTGTGGGTCATATTATTGCAGCACTGTTGCCGTTCATAATAAACTGGCAAGTAGCTTTGTTTATGTGCTCGCCAATCACATTTACCGCTTCATGAGTTTTAATTTTGTACCCTGGGTCTAAATGTAATCATGTTCTCATCTTGGATGAAGTACAGAAAAGTCCACAATTGCTTCTAAGTTTTTACGAATCATTTACGAGCTGTTTACATTGGCAGTAAAACAAATGTGACTTGCTTTGGACGCCTAATAAATGTGGCCGATTTTATACCTCTCATTCAATTTAGATGTAAACAACTATATCCATCCTCACACTGACTTCTGGCCTGAATCAAAATTGTAGCTAAACTGCACTTCATGTCAAGCTAAACATAAACACACACTTTCCTGCGAAGAACTTTTTCTGCAAGAAATGCCAAAGTCAGGACAATTGTGTTGCTATTAAAGGGCCTCTGCAGTTTCCTCTCTTTCTCTCTGTGACTTGTCTGACAGTGTTTTCTGTGTCTGCGGTATGTCAGTGAGCTGGTCCGTGTTAGTTGCACTGTGTTCTGTCTACACAGGGTTGTTTTATGTGCATGTGCAGAGTGGAGTCAGGGCGGTGTAGGCACAAGTACGTTCTTTAGTGGGCCTAGTACTAAAATTGGCTGAATGACAACTCAAATGTTTTTTGTGTGTGTTCGTTAAAGAGTTTACACTCTGCTTTAACCCACACTGTGTAAACAAAGGCACACAGTGGATCACAGCTACATACACGCACATAGCTACGTACTTGTCATCGGTCTTATTTCAGATGGACCAATTCAAAAGGCTCACTTTCCCACCGCTAATGTCCTCCCCAGAGTGAGTCTCTCCTTTTATCCACTCTTCCCATCCCCACAAAGTGCAATGCATACATATATTTTCTAAGCTTCTTCTTTTCTTAATAGTAAAGGCATGCCGATTAACACGTGACGAGAAGAAAAAAAAGCTAATAAAAACACTGTAAATTTATCCTTTTTCCTAACAACACACAATGAACATCGATTTTCATTTCAAAAGTCAGATAAAGCTTTGTAAACATGCCTTTGAAATATACCTTTATGCTAATTTTTTTTATAATAAATTAATCTCAAACATTTGGATACATGAAAACATTTCTTCAATTCTTTCCATGGATGTCCCCATCAAGCATCTATCATAACACACAAGACTTCCTTCCCTAACCACATTCACCAGAACGACCATGCTGGTTTTTGTTTTTTTTTTTGCTGGTGCACAGCTTGTTATTCTTCTGCATGAGTTAAACCAGCAATAACCAGCATAAACCAGCCTTGGCCCAACATGGAAATTCTTTTCAGCAGGGTTGGCTCTCTTTCCCAGTAAAGATAAATAATCTAACTTTGCAATAAACTTTTAAATAATATTCTGAAATAAACAGTCATTTAAGTTGATGGCACCAACCTTTGCAGAAAAAAAGTATAATCTTAAAAAGAACAAAAAGGAATCTGTGATTTCTAAATTCTTTCAACTTTGGTCACATACATACATATAAACACACATTCATGCACCACAAGAAGGATGAATATTTGACTTGAACACGTAACAGTGAGTGTCTTTATGGAAGGGAACACTTTGCGTGGAGGTAATAATCCTCTCCTAGTCTTTTAGGACAACCAGAGAGAGATTACAAAAGAAGATGCTTATGTTTGTTCGATCAAATGTCAAAGTGAAGGTGCCACTGCTGTAACAATGTTTATATCCCACCCGTTGTTTGTTTTAGACCGATGCACTGCCAGGAGAGCAAACCTAAACAGTATTCTTCTTCTGGCACCATTTTAGCGACAATGGTTGAGGAAAGTGGGAGGTTACTTTAATGCTACGCTCTCATGCTAACATGCTCTCATGTTTTCCCTTTTTCCTCAAGATGTGAGAGTGAAAAAAGTGGGAAAACAGACCCAGATTCTTTCATTTGCATTACATTCTGTGTTAGACCTCCATCACTTTTCTGTATTATACCTCTTCACCCTTCCATTGATCCTTGTATTGGAGACTCAAAAATTACCTTTTATGCTTTGTCCTTGCATGCTGTTCCAGAAGCCTAACATCTGCAAACTTCCTCAAACATTGTCATACGGCTTGAAGAGGGAGGGAGTGGCTTGTGGGAGAGAGGTGTGGCTGTGCTGAGTCCCTCCCCCTTTGCCATCTTAAACATTTGCACAAGTACCATAACCTCATTCCACTCTGCTCCACTCCTTGTGACCATTTTTAGGTGAATGGAGATCAGACATAAGCAGACTCGCTGGACTGGGTCCTGCCCAGGTTTGGCGGCTGTGACAGGTGGGCCATGTCCTTTTTGCGGATCTCACAGATGGACTTCCTGCGGGCTTGCACACCTCGAATGGCTGCCTTGATTTTCCTCCAACCGAGGTGGTTGAGCTCGGCAAGGTTGAGCACGACGCAGATCCCACTCACTGCGAACATGAACACTAGGAAGACCGTCTTCTCAGTGGGTCGTGATACATAGCACTCCACCTCCTTCAGGCAGGGATAGCGGTCACACTCAAAGATGCCGGGCACGCTAAAGCCATATAGAAAATACTGTCCCGCCAAGAAGCCTATCTCCAGTGCATTGCGGAACACCACTTGGATTATGTAAAAGCGAGAGATGCCCTCTTGTCGTCGTACTTTGGAGCTCCTGCCATGCAGGAGGCCTCTTGGAGCATTTGGGATCTCTTTAACCTCTAAGCAATCAGGCTCATCCTTTCCACCACCGCTGTCAGAGTGCTGCACCAAAATGCCATTAATGTTGCGAAGTTTGCGGGTACCCTCACGACTGTAGTCCTTCTCCATCATTGGGTAGAGGAAGGAGTAGCGACGGTCACGTTGTTTGGCCGACTGATGCACTGAATAGGTGATGAAGCAGAGGCTGGGCGTGCAAACAAGGATGATCTGGAAGACCCAGTATCGGATGTGGGAGATGGGGAAGGCCTTGTCATAGCAGGCCTGGTTGCACCCAGGTTGGAGGGTGTTGCAGATAAACATGGTCTGCTCGTCTTCATAGACCGTTTCACCTACGATGGCCACAATCAGGATACGAAATATTACCACAACCGTCAGTAGAATCCTGGTGGAGAGATAAAGAGGGAATGTGATTTGGTGTACAATACAAACAGGGCCCAAAAAAACATTTCCTCATTTTTTTCCATTGACGTAATTTGTCCTTATTTAGGCTACCAGCAAATTAGCAATGCAGATGTTCGCATTTGCTATTCAAATGTGCTTTTTTCACTTCCAAGACCAACTTTGCACATTTAATTAAGAGCTCTAATTTTGTAACATTTCTGCTCTCTCAAGCTCTAATTATAGCTCCTTCTGCACTGATAAACTCTGTTAACATGGTAACCTGCATTATTGGTACAATAACCTGTGTCGATGCTAGTCTCTATACTGCTCATTAATTTGGTTGTTTGATGGGAGTGAAACCTGTTCTCTTCTACTTCCCATAGCAACAGTTTAGATTTTACACCTCAGTTGTCACTGTCGTTAGGGCTATTTCTGTACCAGTGTTTGATTGAGCGAGAGAGAAAGAGAGAGAGAGAGAGAGAGAGAGAGAGAGAGAGAGAGAGATGGACAAAGAAAGAGAGAAAGAGAGAGAGAGAGAGAGAGAGAGAGAGATTACATATGTTTGTAAGGCAAGGCAGGAGTAAAACAGATTGTATTTGTGCATCAGTGGGTTTGGACTTACGCTCTACATTAAAGATTATTTTCTCTGTAAGGCAGCTTTTGTATATGGGTTTTTTGCATATTATCTTCTAGGTTCTGTAATTGTGCGCATTTGGCGTTTTTTTGTGCAAAGTGGAGAGTGGATATAGCGTGCATTTTCTTAAAGTCAATCCCCATCCACTTCAACCAAATTTCATAGGCTTGAAAGGTTAGGTGCACATTGTGCTCAATTCTGATATGGTTTTTAAATCTGTAGAATGGACTATCCGCTCTGTCTTTATGCAAGTAATGAAATCAGATTTATTATTCAGAGAACATAGTCAATATCCAGTATATGTAATTTTGTTACCATAGCAATGACTTTAGCATCAGCCTGACTCCCAAAAGAGAAAAGAGAGTAGCTGTCAATGTGGAAAGTGGGGAAATTTTGACATCTTAACAGCATAAACGCCAACATAAGCTCTTAGACTGAGTGAATACAGACTTTAAATACTGTGTTTTTTGTTGGTAACGTATATATACAGTGTTCTGAAAAAAAGCTCAAAATGAATTCTAAATCTTAATTGACCATTCAAAGCCTTAACTATGATGCATAAAATAACATTAACTAACAATGAATCATACATTATTAAAGTGTTTATTAATATTTGTTAATGTTAGTTAATGAAAATACATGTTCATTGCAAGTTAGGTAATGTCGTTAACAACTGGAACCTTATTGTATCAAACTGATTGTTTAAAACACTGTGTTTTAGATCAGATATTTTGTTGTGTCCTCATCCAGAGATGTTGTTGCTTTTTTGATCTCATTAATGTTCCAATGAGAGTCAGCATCACTTGAGCATGACTGATATCCCAGATCTCAGCAGACATAAACACAGTCAGAAATACTCCAAACACTCGTTTATGCAAAAGTGTAAGAGTACATGACCAGTAATAAACATGCAGAGGTAAAAACTATCAATTTGTGACTAGATATGCTTATCTATTCAAAAGAATGATATATCAATGATGCTGTATCAAGCAAAGCTGGAGTCTTGACTTAGAATCACATCTCACTCATGCATTGAATTGTTTGGATCTCAGTCTCTGATTATCCGTTAGAACATTAAAAAGCACCGGAAAAAGTTGCAATTGCATTTTATTATTGGCAGGTAATTGTTAAAATTGTTAGTAATTTAGTTAATTATTACTTACATCTGCATGTGGTGTTTGTGTCTCTATTAAAGTATCAAAAGACGAACAGTATATAAACATTAAATGTGCCAAAAATGAGTTTAACAATTCCAAATGTTTTAAACTTATGGTCTACAGCAGTGATGGGAATAACGGTGTTATAAATAAATAAATGGCATAACTAACTGCGTAATTTTTTTCAATAACGCATAATCAAACGTAGTCATACTGTTTCCCCCGTTATAACGCCATTACTGACAATAAAATGTGGCGTTACTATAATTTATTAGGATATCATTAGAATTTAATTTGTAGTGTAGCTGTATTTTGTTGGGGACACTTAACTTCTAGTGATTATCGTCGAATTGATTACAGAGACCGTCTCTGCATTTAATAACAAATTGTTCACTCTCGTCATTATACATCCCTGTCATTGTATTCTTCTACTTTATACCGTTCAGTGCTTTGATGCAACCTGTGTTGTTAAAAGCGCTATATAAATGAAAAAGATTGATTGATATTTGATGTACCATATACTCTAAAGGCACACAGGTCGCCGTCACTTTGCCTCACACACGCAAGTTAAAGAGCAAGAGAGTCTTTCATAACATGCAGACTTGACGTGCTACATGTAAACGATATTCTTTGTTTTATTTTCCTGTAAAATTCCTTTGGAACTGTTCAGCTTTTAAGAACTGCTGGTTTCTATGGTAGAGGGCTGAACTAATGCACGAAAGACAATTTTATTGACTGCCGCTCACCTATTATCCTCCCTGTTTTGATTTCAGCAAATCAATACCCCCTCTTTCTTAACATAAAATTCAAATGACTGAGTGCTTGAAAGGTGAATCTCAATGGGTGTTTTTTTCCATTTTGATGGTTTTCTAGGTGCTTTCTAGCTCTTTAGAAGGTGTCACATCAGGTAAGTGAATTATGTGATTGGAGTCCTCACTTATGATGGATTTATTCACTGCGTTCTTGTTCCAGCTGTGAGGTCAAAGAGGCAGCTTTAATCTGCACCCAATCAGCCGGTGTTTTCGTTTTTCTGGACACAGCCTGAGTCTCTGGCTGGACAGGAGGCAAAAACATACACCTACAGACATTAATTTCAGTCCCTCTATTATAAGTTCTTTCCACTAAAACTTTCATGCTTAAAAAAATGTATGAAGATAGATTGTAAAAGTAATCACAATGACCTAACTGAGAGTTTGTTGAGGAGACAATTTCTTTATATGATTTCTTTATTTATACTTTTTTACTTTTTTCCGTACATTAAACCATGATTTATTTTTAACAGTGAAAACAAACTTACTGCTTTAAAATGATCAGGATTTAAATGGACATCGCATGTGCCAGCATTGCTTCATTGCAGGTTTCCCTCACATTTCATCACATGGACACGAAATCCAAACCCACCAAAGATGAAACTGATTTCTTTGGTGACTTTGATAAGATGCGCAATTCTCCGTTTTAAGCTTTTGCAACTCATTGCAAGCACTGTGCACTTTGTAGGAGTGTGTTGTCTTTGTGTGGTTAAGCGTAGGCAGCAAGATTGATCAAAAGAGTCCATGGAATGCTGGGAGAAAGGGAAAAAATGCGCAGGGAATTGCACATGTACACAGGCACGCACAACACTGACAAATAATACGAGATTTTTCGTTAATAAAAAACTGCCAATGTGGTAAAAATTTCATCAGAGGATGAATTATATAATAGCTTCCACACGCAAAACCCACAACCTTTAATCTGTACTAGAGCCAATAGAGGGATTCTTGCATTACGAGTTCTTTAATGCCATCCAATAGCTTTAGATTATATATTCCCCAACCCCCACCTACTCCTCATTCTTTCCCCTCATACTTTCTCTCTGTCTTTTTTCATCTCTTTTTTAATTTTCCTTCTGTCTGGCTCACCTGTTCTCTGTTTCTCATCAGTTTCCTGTTAATACCAAAACCACATTTAGGGGCTATTTTAGTCCCACTGAAAAAAACGCTTAAAAAAAAAAAAACCTTTATTTGTTGATTTGACGAATTGTATTTATGGTTTTTAACACTTTACATTTTTAATTAAAATTAATAAAAAATATTTTATATGAATCAAAAATATTGCTAACTGAAACATTAACAAGTAAAAATGTTATAAAATGAATATGTTACATTTATTACACCTTTCTTAAACTATGTTTGTTTAGTTGAAACTGTACATTTTGATTTAATATGAATTAAAAATATAATTTTTTTAAAGGAAAAAAAGAGTACTTATTATTAAGATATTTTAGTTCTTTATACTATTTAGTTTCATATTAATTGCATATTATTTTTATTATATTAATTGAATTAGTGAAACGTTGTATTATTGCTAATTTAGCTATAGTATGAAAGTATAATAAATTAAAAACATTTTGTGTCCCAATTTATTTTAAATGGATACTATGTACTTAAAAAATAGTACTCATTGTGTTCATATTGTATTGCAAAACACTAGGTTAGGGACAGGTTTGGTGTTATGGGTAAGTTTTTAGGGCGGTTTAATGTGTAAGAGATAGGTCAACAGTATAATTACACATGTAATTACAGAAATGAATTGCAGATGTAATTACATAAAGGTATTTTTAAAATATAAGTGCAATGTAAAAGTATGCATGTACATACTAAATGCATTGTACCAAATGATTGATTTACATGTAAGTACATAGTAGTTAATGCCACTTATGCAACATCTTTAATGTAATTGTTTTATGAAAAAATCTGTTATATTGTCAACATGGTAATGCAATGAGCCTTATTTGCTTGATGAGGCTTATTATTTCTGAATAATATACTGAAAGCACTGTTCAGTCTTAATATGTATAATAGAAAAGACATGTCACTACATATCAAGTGTCTCTACCACTAGCCTTTAATGCCACTAACTGTGTGTATGTTTTAATAGCAAAGGCTGCTCAGTCCATGAGGGAGAGAACCCCCAAATCTCCCCCCATCAGTGGTACCCACAGCATCACTCTGCCTCCTGCTGCCTGTTACCATGGCAACAACACAGGGCAGAAAGCTGGCGAGAACAAGGGAAAGGGGAGTGAGAGAGTGATTTTCACTTGGTTATGTGATAAGAACCTGCTATATTGAGAAGCCACAGTCTATTCAGACTCTATTTCGGCTTTCACTGCCTCTGATCGCAGCAATTACACTAGCATGCTGATGACTCTGATTAAGACAACATAAAGAAGATAGGAGGCACAAAAAAGCAGGATGTTTTGACGTGCATTCTTCCTAATGCAACAAACCATTACATCGTTCAGTCTCACACAGCTCTTTCTGTTCCTGCTGCTTCAGACAAAAAAGGAAAGTAAAGAAGGAAAAATGGAGAAGATAAGGGAAAAGGCAGTCTCTCCTTTTTGTCATCTTAGTGGCTGAATCAATGAAATCTGAAAGCTCGTGTTCCAGCCCAGTTCTAGCTTGTGGCATTTTCAGCTAAGCTGTGGACTATAAAGTGTGACTGGGATCTTTTTACTTTTTTTTTTCATGCATAGATTACCCATTGCTTAAATTACTGCATTAATTAATTGTCTTAACTATTTAATATTCCATTTGATTTTTCATCTTCCTCCCTCTTCTCTGAGGCCATAATAGCATAGCACATATACAAATGTCTGTATGCATAATCATTTTATATTTGGCTTGACTTGGTTGGGGACTGTGATGTTTAAAAAATGCATTTCAGTACAAATTACTACTTGCGTACTAAAATGTAATCAGTAACATACTGCAGTTACAACAACATGGACTGGATTTGCCACACGTATATCAACTAGAAGACTTGCAAGACCTAAATGCCTTATGAAAGTAAAAAGTTAAAAAGAAACATTGACTTGAATTGTACTGTTTTATCTCGGAAATAGCAAATAATTGCAGCATTTTCAATCATAGTGGTTTGCATGGGCAAAGTTACCAATAGTTTGAGCATGACTGTGGTGTTGTGAAGACAATGTATGAGCTCAAGACTACAAAAAAACTGACTTCAGTGAATTATGAAAATGAATGCAGCAGTTTTCAGTAATTATAATGGTCCAGTAATGGAGTATTACTTGGAACTTTCATATAATTTCGGCCATTAATAAAGCAGAATATTACCTGCACTGTCAATTTTCCTGTGTTGACAGACCTAAATCACAATTCTCTAAGCTTTTTCATATTATATTCATATATCAATATTATTTAAAAAAAGAAAAAAAAAAAAGTTAATCAATGATCTGATAAAATTATATGCTTTTTTTAAAATATATCAATTAACTAAAAATATCACTATTAATTAGCATACACGTTACTAGCATATATTGGCTGTTTATTAATAATTATAAAGAATGGTAACTATATTTTTACAGCCAACTTGAGGCATTCCACTAAGAGTAGATAACAACTACGTCAACTAGCAGTCATCAGAGTATTAGTAAATTGTCTGCTTAATATCTTCTAACACGTCTACTCTGAGAGTAAGTATTTGCAAATGAGTGAGAATTAGTTAATATGTAGTTGGCATGTAGTCACAAAGTTACTAGTAGTTAATAGAATGTCTAAAGTGGGCTACCAAAATAAAGTTTAACCTATTAATGCCTTATTCTGCGCTCAATAGTTTCAATAAACCCTGCAAACAATCATTCTAAACTGTATAATACTGTAATGAAAACAGATTTTGCCTCACTAAACCAAAATTCTCCAAAATCACATTAAAACATGACATTTTGATATTTCTTATTTGAGACCGAACTCTCCAGGACCATGGTTATACTAAAGTACCATGGCGTCCATCACTATAGTACTTTTTGTAAGGGACTTCCTTCCACAAACCCAGAAGAGGCCCACATGCCCTTATATAGAGAAACAGAGAATGGCTAAGCTCCATATCTCTCCTCTTTCAGCAGAAGGACAGAGGAGAAAGAGAGGAGAGGAAGGTCTCTATGCGAGGTTTTGTGCCAGGACGACCATCCGTTTACCCGTACTGACTTCCAGAATCCTGCGTGACACACATGCATACACTCAGCTACGAGTCAGCAACAGGAAGTGACCACTGAGTGCTCTGGGTCAATTTTCACGTTGTACTCAAAAAGATTTAAATTTACCTCAACTGGGCGATCACAGAAAGCTTTTACTGGTCTTTATATGCATTTAAGTGAAGAGTCTGTGAGTACATTTGGCAGTTATATATGTACATTGCATAACCTGGATTCTGCCAAGGTTTTCCTTTCTCAACTTTTATTTTTTAATTCTGCTGGTCTGAAAAACAACATCCCATAGGATTATACTGCTGTGCTTATGTGTGCACTCCGTTTGTGTGTCTCGGAGCAGAATTATACAGGGTTTACGCACATCTTACGCACATCTTACGTACTCATCTTTCACTGCGGTTACGTTCTCCCTAGACTCTGGCTGTGTTGCAAGACGTGGGATATTTGTACTATATCTCTGACTTCCAAATGAATGACTAAATGCATTTCCCCGCACAACACTTATTTCATGATAACATACAAGAAAATAAAATAACAGTGCTACTGGTAGCTTTGCAGGCATGTAATGTCTACTACTAAATTGAAGGGAATACACAACTCTAAGTTTATCTGATGTACAACTCAACTGGTGCAATTTATCTTTGGGTGGATCTGCTTTTCAGCATAGTTACTGGTTTACATTTTCTCCTAGAGTTTACAGCAGTCTATATGTGCAAATTCCAACTTTCAAGGCCTTGTCCACACGTTTTGGTTTGAAAATGTTTTTTTTAATTTGTTTTGGACACTATCAGGACTTTGTGACTTTGCGAAAACACTCTCCCAAGTGGATACGTTCCATTTCCACATTCTACAATTTATCATTGTAGAGTGGACTATAAAAAAATAATTCATGTTTAGTCATGTGACACATATTCTACCAATAGATATCTGTGTTAAACTGCTATTGTGCCCTTTTTAAATGCATCTGTATTAATCCAGACGTAGCCCAAGTTGAATGCAACACATGGTATGTCTGTAATGAATGGACATGGATTTGGAGGCTATCTGAACGGACCTAATTAGGCTAACACCAGTTAGAGATTTCAATACTAATATTGATCCTAGGATAGAAGGTTAGGGTAGTTATTAATTATCATAGTATCAGCCACATGAAGAAACCAATGCCTTTTCCCATAGTTACAACAGAAAATGGTTAACAGAATTCTCACTTATAACTACATTATTTCCTGCAGTGCCAAACAAGACGAAGACCCCAGTAAAAATCTTTGAAATGTTTAAGATATCTCATTGTCTCATTGTATATAACTAACTTTGCGAATACTTCAACTTATTTACTAACCTTCTGTTTTTCTTTTTAAAACAACTGAATAAAATAATAATAATATATTACCGGGTGCATAGGACTGTTGCTATGGAGACATATTTATGCAAAACTTGTTTGCCACATATGTGAATGTGTAAGTGTGTGAGTTTGTGCATACTTGTTAAATGATGTATATATTGCAACAGGAGCCCCTGACGTGCCCCTGAAAGAATGCTTGTCTCACTAATATGATGTGTTAGTAAATGGTGACATACTGTTGGGACAGGCGCCTCTGTTGGTGTGTGCGCGCAGTGGATGATGAATGTGTGATCTAATATTTGTTTTCGCTTTGTGTGAAAGCAGTTACATAAAGATTTTGCTTGTGGTGTTGGACAGTTAGTGTGTGTTTGTGTGTATAATGGTTAGAGGCCTTTAAAGAATGTACCTTTTACAGATTTTGCACAGTTGTTTAGCCTTGGTCTTGAGGGACGAACTCAGCTCTAAACCTTGTTTTGTCTTAAATTGGTTCTGACAACCATCTTGTGCTTCTCCTGTCCTCACAGGACCTTCTTTCCCTCATTATTCCATCTCCCATAACCAGCTTGAGGTTTTGATGTGGTTCAGAGCAATAAGACACTGATTTATGCTTTATTTGTTCAGGAGAGGCAGTAAGATGTCCCATAGTTCTTCAAAATCTGACTGTAAAAATTATATTGTCTTCTTGACTGCGTTGGTAGAATATCTGTGATGTATTTCCCATGACAACATTTTGAACGCAGCACTGTATAGCCACTTCTGAGGTTTCAGGTTACCGTTCAGGTACTTTGTTTTTTTATTTAACTGTAAAGACAGCATATTAATAACTTTATTATTAAATACAGTATTTAAATCTCATTTGCACCTATTCAAATTACGCGTTTGGTTTTGAGGTACCTGAAAACCAATGCCATTGGCAACAAATGGCTTGATTTGAAATAGGAAGAACAGTTTAACCAAAAATCATTTACTCACCCTCATGTAGTATAAAACATAAAAGATGTTTAGAGTAAATTCAAAAAAAGGTCTTACAGATATTTGAACAAGCAAGGATATTGTAACAGAGTTTTCAGTTTTGGGGACGAATGTTTCAACAGCTTGAGCATGTATCACTATAAAAATGACTGTGATTTTAACAAAAAAAAAAAAAGTGAAAATGCCACTGTAAAAACCTGTTTAGTGATTAATGGTAACATCAACGTAAATTGATGTTCTCAGAATTCCTGCATTGCATTTCAAATTTAGTTTTTTTTCTTTAAAATTCCTTTTTTTTTCCTTTTTATCAGTTAAGATTATTAGGGTTATATGTTACATGTAATGTGAACTATGCATATTTCAGTTTAATGAGTCTCACCATGATTTAGTGTTTGTGTGAATGACACTGAGCCCCATATATATATATATATATATATATATGTAAAATTTAACTTAAAACCGCAAAAACGTTGTTACTGTATTTTTTATGGTAAAATTCTGGCAACCACAGCTGCCACATTTGTTTCAGTGCATAAAAACCCTTCTATATGCATTAGAGTAATTTTTCTCTTGCTTTTATGTGGTAAATACTGCTTACTCTATCCTCTGAATTACTAATCACGCTTTGGCACGACGTCTGTCTTTACTCTGTATAATCGTGCTGTAACAGCGATTGAAGATGATTGTGTCTACAATATACATTTGTATCGTGTAATCTGAATGAAATCTGTGTTGATGTTGAGTGGCAAACGGATTGATGATTTGGAAATGTGTGTCACAACAGATCTCCTTTGAGGCTTCATGTTATTTCTTTGCACAGAATCAAATGCATAACCAATATAATCCAAGGGCTAAAAGTGACAAAGAGATGAAAACATGGATGGAGGGCAGAGAAAGACTGGAAAAGCAGGACGGATAACAGCCAACAGCCTGTGGTTCAGGAAGTCTCAGTGTGAGTCAAGTCACGCTCAAGTCTGTGTGTGTGTGTGTGTGTGTGAATAGAGCTGTAATGAATCTATAAATGGACGTTTAAATATGTATAGAAATTATATGGTATGAATGAATGACTAAGTGGTCAAATATGACTGGATGGTATGATGGGCATGCCAAATGGAAAGTTAAATCTGCTGTGATTAAGGTATCAGTCTCTAAAAATACACTCGGTTACATATTGAGAAGCACACATGATACCCAAAAATCTGTGCAGCTATAAATACCCTATTCAAAAGTGAGCATCCCTCTGCCAGACTCACTCTGTAGTGCAGAACAATTGAAGTGAGGCGATGTGGCGGGTAGGGTTTTTAGGGCATTACTGTCTCATATTTTGTGATCTCTTCTCTTTATGATAGGATTCAGTTGCTTCTGTTGGGAATAGCTGTACAGTAGTGCCTCCTCCTTAGAATTTGCCCTATAAGCGTATTCAATCACCTCTCTGCTGGCTAAAATTACGATAATATTCTATGGACAATATTCTATGGACAATGGATTTTTACTATAAAAAGGAAATTGTGCAGTTCTTGCCATAAGTGGCTTTTTCTACCAGATATTCCACACATATATATATTTAACATACTCCATATATATTTCACTTGAATTAAGTAATATAAATGTGATGTCTCTTTGTAAAATGCATTTTTTATTGTCTGACAAAAAAAACATTTCTTACACTGTATCCATAAATATTCACTTTGAACCGTTTTTGCACAGCAAACTGTCTGCTGCACATCTTACGTTTTCTATTTCAAGACATCCTTTGCTGAACAATAGCTTGTAAATTATGCATCTCTTTAGAACAAATACCAGTTGCCCAGATCTTAATTGAAAACCGCCTCCAATATACTTTGAAGTACTGCAAAATAAATTATCAGGTAATTATGAGAGGATTTATGAGGTAATTATATTAGCTCAAGGGCTATAAATATGTCTGAAGCACTTGGAATTACATAAATTGGATTTTCTAAAAATGTAATTAGCGAGCGTATTCGTAACAAGCCAAGGTATCAGCCTGATGTGTGTAGTATTTCCGATAATGTAAAGATGCACACTATAGCACCTGTCATGCCCAGCTGAAGTATATAAAACATGCATTGTCTTTTGTTGCATGAAGCATACTGTGCTCGCTGGTCTTCTACAAGATGAAGAAAATCAGATTCAAATTAATTGAATCTTTGTAAAAAAAAAAACTAAAAAAAAAAAAACTAAACAACTTCTATATTATATATTAAATTTGAAGCAGTGCGTGACCATGCAAAATTCATGCAATGTGTCATGTGCCTCTACATTTCAAAAAACGTACCTAAACGTACAAAAGTATTTATTCCTTTTCACACAAAGCATAATTTCCAGGGCCAGAGTTTTGATTAAGAAAGCATAATTCTTGTACCATTCCATACATAATATAATTGTATGACTTCACAAACAAATTAAACATGCTGCAAGATTTGAAAATCATTGCAGTGCAATTGCTATATGGGTGTTCTATGAGGGAAATATTAAGGTCTCCTAAATATGTCTTGGATTCCTCCTTTAGTAGAAATGGATTTTTACCTGTTTTATCATCCTATGGTTAAGATCTGAAAATTTAAACACTAAAAAATTTAAAAGTCCAGGTATTATTCATGTTCGTAGCGCAAAAAAGAGCCTTGCATTGAAATACTAAGAATCTTTTTGTGGTAACCGTCCTATATAATTACACAAATTCATTAACCTCCTTGTAACAGCTCACATCTGAAAACTACCCACATCACCTCAGTAATGCCACACATAATGAATGAAACAGTCCCTTGAGACTAAGGCATACCCTGTCAGGCATAGTGTAATTACCAATGGCTGCCAAGCAGCCTGCGCTCACTGAAGTGTGAGTGTGGGGGCAGTGACTAGTGAATGAAATCTGATCAGGATAATCATTCATATTCAGCCTAACGCCACATCTATGAAAGTGTCTGGCCAGCCAAGTCGATGTCAGAGCTGACAATGGCAGGAGAAAATTCACAGTAAATACAACCTCCTATGATTTGGTCTCATGAATGGAATGGAGAAAGACAAATTCAAGCATCTGTTGCCATGGAATCAATGTGTATCGTGGAGACCCCACAGTAGCACAGAACCAGACCCTGCTGGATGAGGAAGAGTCATCCATTACATCATAACTTTGGATGGTCGTGACCTATGATTATCATATGATAAATGACGCACTGTCAGTAGGTGAGTCACCAAAATCCTGAATGCTATAAGAATCAGTAGATGGCTGTTTGGATGTCTAATACCATTTCACACCCATGTCTCCTGGCTGACTGCCTTAATGTACAAGATAATTTGAGATGACAGGCTGAAACTAATTAGTGTGTTTTGAGAAAACTGCATTAGAAATTTAAGTAAAGGGCACTGCGGACAAAACGCTGCACAACAGAAAAATGACACCTCAAACAACGTCAGATAAAACCACAAGTAGGTTTAACGAGCATTTAAAAACATGCAAAAAAAAAAAAAAAAACCTAACATTTTTTAAATATGGCAAGACATCTGTGTCCAAAATACAAATGAAGAAGAGAACGTGAGGGGCTAAACTGAAAGAAAAAATAGCATCACCCGAGCAGGCAATGTCACTTGAGGTCTCACAAGCTTCAGTGGTTCAAGCATTGGATCTACTGAAGCTTGAGATTGACCAATAGGCACTCACGGTGCCCGCAGGATTAACTAAAAGCTCAGCCGCGAGGTCATTCTCTCTACACCATAAGCCACCATTATGGACCGATAACGGCATACAGTAGTGGTTCTTAATCCTGGTCCTGGGGGCCCACAGAACTGCACATTTCGTATGCCTAAAGCACCTGAATAAAATCGTCAGCTCATTAGTAAAAAGCTTTATGGATCAAGCTTGATGTGTCAGATACGAAAGACAAAATTTGCAGTACTGTGATCTTCAGAAACAGGATTAATATCCACTACATAGAAATTCATGTAGTACACCAAATACATGCTATTTATTGAATTGCATTTAAGTGGGTTTGATTAGTAACTTTTATCTAATACTTCTGTTCAATCAAACACTCTGTGATGCCAGTTTTATCATTTGCCAAGTGGAAATAATTAATATAGCACATTGCTATAGCACATTACTTAAGTAGTAAGTACTGTTTATTATAACTTAATAAGTCACATGATTTGAAGTATTAATTATGCCCAGGTGTCAATGACTTGATCTGAAAAATGTGTCTTTTTATCAAAATGTAAATCAAAAACATATGATTTTTAGAAAAAAAAAAGCATGAACGTCCACCCTTAACCCCACCCCTAATCGAAACTGCAATGAAACAAATGTACAAATGAAATCATACAAGACATTCAAATTAGTCTCCGATTTGCTAAAATTTTACAATCATTACAAATATTTTGAGTTTAAAACATTCTATCTCTAACTAAGGAAGAAACTGAAACTGGCATGCTGGGTTGCGCAAACAAACAGTGTTTACACTTTTCAGACAGTCTTAATTGCATTTGTCTCTTCACATTAACCTGGAAGAGGAAAACGCTTTTAACATTAAAAAATCAATTATTAGAACCTGATCAAAGGTCGCAGGTAATTATTACTTTGAGAGAACTGAACCAGCTCATTGCATTGATTTTTGCATTTCTTACCTTCCAATCATTGTAGAGTGCTGCTGCACAGCGGCCTCTAGGAGGCGCTCTAAAATGGTCCACTCTCCCATGGCTGGGTGCTGAAGACATCAAGGGATCACTGGACACTATAATGGACCCCTGCCGATCCTTCAAGTAGACCTCCAAACTCTACAGTCTTCGTGGCTCTGAGGTAGTCAGCAGCAAACAGAGATGCTTTGGTCCTACAAATAGTTCCGTTGATGGCTCAAGAAGACACGTGCTCCCATGGTTTCGCCTTATTTGCCTTCAACTTATTTGCCCGTTTACTGGTTTGCTTTCCCTCGTTGGGTCTGATATACTCAGACGGCAGTTTTCAGAGAGCTGTGCTTTGTCCCTGAATGCCCTGGCATCCTCAAGTGCTTCAGCTATCTTTTCCCTTTCCTCAAGCAACTCTCCAGCTGCACGATATTTTCATCTAAACACGCACACTCACGAGCAAGCTGCACCTAGCCCTTTTGTTCACCAGTAAACACACACTCTCTAACACACACACACACAATCGTCCTCGTCTTGATCTCTCATAATCCACCAAGCACGTTTTCCAGGCAGTACTGGTAGCACAATCAGACCCGCTCACGCAAACACACTCCACGCTATGATTTAAGCACCGCCAGTTGCACATCACAAACACACTTGGACAAATCAGTCAGTTTCCTCACTTTCTCTCTGCTCCCTCACTGTTGCTTCCTAACGACTCTTTCTAGCCTTGGCTGTAGTTTCTTGTTGTCTCTTCCATCAGCTCAGCTTCAGTGTCTTTCCTGCATTTTTTCCCCCACTGTCAGTTTTCTCTTTCCCAGCTCACTCGCTTGCTCTGCCTCTCTCTGCCCCTGCTGTCACTATGAGCCGCTGTCTTGCCACACTCTCATTTTCTGCTTTCCTCTCCCTCCCTCCACTCTGTTCGCCTGACGTTCTCTCTGTCACTCCTGATAAGTGTGCCGCCTCCCCCCACCTCTATCCCTCTCTTCCTCCCTCTCTCTCTCTCTCTCTCTCTCTCTCACACACACACACACACACGCACATATGCAAGTCAGTGTTCTTAAATTGTTGCACGAGTCACTGCTTCAAGCAGTGGCGCCAACTGATGGCATTCTTTATTTAAACAGTTCTTCTTTGAATTAACCCTCTTCATTCACCTTTCACTCTACAAGCCTCTGTCCCTCATGGGCACCTGGCTTGTGCGTGTGTCCAGAGGATTACTGCGAGCAATCATCGCACTACCCCTCCTCTCCTTTCCTCTCATCCGAACACCACATAGCCAACAAAACTCTTTTTATCACAAATCCCAATCCCGATTTTGTCTGTCTTTCACAAAGGAGGAAACAGAGGTGTAGCATAACAAAATATTGTGCTTTTCAATTTTTTTTTTAAACACACGCACACACAAACAGGGGTTAAAGTCTGATAATCTAAAGACAAAACGGAAATGAAAAATTGGTAAAAAAATAAAATTGCAATAAAAGAGAGCAGCTTTACATAACAGATCAGCTTCATTTTTACAACAGCAATCAGTTTTACAAAACAGAGCAGATTTACAACACCTTTACACAGAGCAAGTTAACATGTACACATCTGAAAAATTTGAACACCAACTTTGGTGACACTTTATTTTATGGTTACACATATTAGTTGCTTATTAGCATGCATATTACTAGACTATTAGCCATTTATTATTGCTAATTAAGTACATATTGATGCATTGTTCTATATCCCTAATCCTTACATCTTAATATGTACACATTTAAATGTACAAGTGTATTGTGTAACAGGGCAGACTTACACAGCAGAGCAGCTCTGCCACATTTATTTTGCAGAGTTCCTTTACACCATCTTTACACAACGGATCTGTTTTACACAAAAGAGCTTTTTTTAAAGTAAAACAGGCACGGTCAAAACAAAGGAAACAGGAAACTAGAAACAAACCAATCCAAACAATGAAACAGGCGAACAATGCAACCTGCAGGTGAGAGGCCTGCTACTGAATTTATAGTCCTCAGACAGGAAGTTGTCGCAGAGGGAGTGAATGCAGATCACCCAGAGGTCAGGGCTCCCTCTGCTGGCTTGGTGACATAGCCCCCCTCCTAGGAGCGACTCCTGGCGCTCCACAAAACAAACAAAACAAAACATAACTGGGAGCTTGGGAGGGGGTCCCGGGAGGGAGTCAGCACACGGAGTGCAGGGAGGAAGAGATGGAGGGAGGAGCCAGGGAGAAGACAGGAGGAGTCCGGAGCGGGAGGCGATCCAGAGCCCAGCCATGATGGTCAGTGGTGGAGCCGACGGAGGGAGGAGCCATGGAGAGGTAACGGTCATCAACCCCATGGAGCCGACCGACGGCGGCGGAGCAGGTGGTCGAGGAGACTAAGGCGGAGGCAGAGAGCCGAAGAGCCAGGGTGACACAGAGGCGCTGGAGGTTTTAGGCGATACCGCAGGCTTCGGCGACTGACGCGGAGACGGGGGACGAGAAGGACGCGGCGGAGCCAGAGCGACAGAAGACTGAGGTGGAGCCGGGGTAAGGGAGGAGTCTGACAGAGCCGGAGGGACAGAGGGACGAGGCAAAGCTGGAGGAGTGGAATCCTGAGGCGACGGATGGTCGACGACCGACCAAGGCGTAGCCGTAGAGACGATGGAGCCTTGTGGAGCTGGTGGATTGACGGAGCACGGTGAAGAGGAGGGAGCTAGGAGCCTAAGGGAAGCCGTCGTGTCTACAAGCCGAGGTGGAGTCTGGGACTCAGAGGCGGGACGATGAAGCGAGGGATCCTTCACCCACGGTGGCGATGGAGACTGGCAGACCCATAGCGAGCTCCAGGTGGAGGGCAGAGGATGAGTGCAGGGGCTGCTGGGATCCATCGACAACGTGTAGCAAGGGTGGGAGGTGGGATAGCTTGAGGCTTTGCACGAGGCGCGGGCACTGGAGGCTTTGCACGAGGCTCTGGGAAGAAGGCGGCCATCTTGGGCAGCGGCTCTGGGAAGAAGGCGGCCATCTTGGGCAGCGGCTCTGGGAAGAAGGCGGCCATCTTGGGCAGCGGCTCGGGAAAGGCGGCCATTACTGAAGTTGATGCGTTATCCTTCTCCTCCTCAACACCCAACGTGAAAGCTGACCCCACAGTCACTAAACCAAACTCAATAAACTGAGCAAGCGACTCACGTGGACCCTCGCGAACAAGTTTAGATTTGAGTGGCTGATTTACTCCCTCATGAAACAACTCAATCAATAAGCAGTCAGGTATGTCAGAGAGGTAAGCCATGTCCAGAAACTCTTGCGTATAATCCTCAATTGATCGGGTGCCTTGCTTGAGGGCCAATAAACGTCTAGCGAGGGTCCTACCTGGCCATGGATCAGATGAAAAGCTGCTGGATCCTGGTGTGAGGTTGCATTCTGTCACGAATGAGCGGTCTGAGGCGTGCGGATTCATGTGCAGGCTTTTATTAAAGTAAGGCATGGTCAAAACAGGCAGGCGTCAAACAGGGCAAACAGGAGTATCAGAGATGAGGCAAACACAAAATCCAAGAACAGGCGAAGGTCAGGTCAGGCAGCAAACAATCAGAATATCCAAAGACAGGCAGGGTCAAAACAAGGGAAACAGGAAACTAGAAACAAACCAATAGTAATCCAAACAATGAAACAGGCAAACAATGCAACCTGCAGGTGAGAGGCCTGCTACTGAATTTATAGTCCTCAGACAGGAAGTTGTCGCAGAGGGAGTGAATGCAGATCACCCAGAGGTCAGGGCTCCCTCTGCTGGCTTGGTGATACCTTCACACAGATCACTTTTACAAAACATATATTTACAACACCGTTACACAACAGAACAACTTTGCAGCACTTTTATGTAAAAAAGTAGGTTTACACAACCAGAATTACACCACTTTTACACAACACAACAGCTTTACACAACAAAACACCTTAAGATGTACACAATTTTACTCCACCTTTATGTAACAGCAGATTTACACATAGTTGTAGAGGATCTCTACAACACATTTTACATAACAGAACAATTTACAAACCATACATACATACATCATAACACAACTCTACACCAACTTTATGTAGCAGGTTTACACAAGGTTCACAAGGTAGCTGTACATCACTTTTACTTTGCAGAGCACTTTTACACAGCAGTTACACCAACTTTACACAATGGATCAGTTTTTACACGCTCCTACTCAACACAAAAAACGTCTTAAGCTTCATAAAAAAAGATTTACACAACACAGTATTTCTACATTACATTTACTTTACAGAGCACTTTTATGCAACAGATCAGTATTATAAAACAAAAATACTTTACAGCTTCTTTACACAACAGATCAGGTTTACAATCCACTACACAAAACATACCTTTACACTACCTTCACATAAAAGAGTAGGCTTACTTCACATTTACTTGATCATGCAGCTTTACGCAACAGATACAGCACCTTTACACAGCAGATCTGATTTTTTTTCTTTTAAAACAGAGCAGGCTTCCAGCACCTTTACATAGCAGAGTAGCTTTTATACCATTTGCTTTTAACTTCTTAACTTGTTTGCTTATTAGCCAACAATCCTCTTGTGACACTGCCTATTTTCTCTAATCTTGTTTTGATGAATCCCACTGATGTTACACTACAGGCCATTGTAATTGCCCTGCAAAGTCCACTTCGTGTCCCACAATTTAACACGAGCTTTCCTTCTGAAGAAAGCATACCAAGCACGTTGGTATCGAAACTGCTTTGAAAGAACAGATTAAGGGGTTGGGTGATATTTTGGGGTTCTTTTGCTTAAGCTCCCCAGAAAACTAAGATTGGCACTGCTGTAAATACTTGAGTAAATGTGTGTTTCTTCAACCCTATAACTCAAGATTCAATTACTGTCTCTGTCATTAACATCCTTCACAGACATAAAAAGCTTAATAGGAACTTATTGAAGTGAATGCATGTGCAACAGGAGAGGATTACTGGAGGGACGCTCCGGCGGACAGCAAGGATCAGAGATGATGACCAGGGCAGGCATCTATTTAGGTAAGATTACATTTCCACCCATGATTGCATGATAATCAGCTTTGCCTGCACATAGCTACCACGGGAGAAGCAAGGGGAAAAGCCCTTATTTCTCCAGCAGGGGCCTTAATTAAAGCTTAAGATAATAAGACTAAAAAATTCCTCCACCTCCTCATACTCAGTGAGTGAGGTAGATTTATGACAATACTTTTAATAACAATAACACTTTTAATTCTATTAACAAAATGTTAAGATTTGATGGTTCTTTTATTCTCTTTATCACTAGTAATAAAACACTTTGTACATATTCGATTGAATATTTGACAAATATATAAAACTTAGCACAATATGCAGTTTTTGCATAATGCCAAAAAAAAAACCCAAACAAAAAAAAAAACAAAAACATGCAGTTCTTCGATGTCAAAAATATCACTAGTAATAAAACACTTTAAATGTACATATTCGATTGAATATTTGAATTCAAATATATCTTTTAAAACTTTTAAATCACAATATGCAAAATTTAATGTTTAATTGCATAATGCAACAAATTTAAGCTGTCAACAATGCCTGGAGCAACAACTGCAACCGATCTGCAGCTGTGCATGCATGTGGTGTACCATTTAGTTTTAACTAACTGCACTGAAAAAAATACATTGCATAATCAATACAATGTTTACTGCAAACAATGCAACTAGAAAATATTTGGCATAGGCAAAACATTTATTGTAATTTTGCCTTACCACAAAAGGATGGGCTGTACAGTGTGGATAATGTAAATACATGCAATAGTGTTGCTTGTGAAAAACAGTATAGGAATTAAACGGACACTGCATTTTTTGACAGACCAGGAGAAAAGGTTATTGGAATATAACAGCTTTATTGAAGTATGAATAGCACACGACATCATTTGTTGGGGAACTGATAGGAAAAACAACACCATCACTCGATCTCCCTGAAGGCCCTCTTCTCCGAGTAGTTCAACTTGTACTTCCTCTTAAACCTGAAAGGAGAACGATTAAAAAAAAAAAGACATGCAAATGAAAGTTAGAAAACATTGCTGATAACGCCACTTAAACACTTCGATTAAAAGTAATAAAACGCTGAACTTACTTGGCTCTTTCTCTGGGCTCAATGATGTTTCTCTTCTGTAAGCTCTTAAATCTATCTTTTAGGATGCTGCCCTCTGGCTGCACGACAAAGAAACGCATGTTACTACAAATAACGTGCAACTGCAACTCAGTAAGAGCTTAACATTAGCAGTTAAACATACCTTCAGACTGCGAAGAGAGCTGGCAAGCTCGTCGCTAAGCTGAACATCTACCTCAGGTGCCTGGAACCTACAGAAAAACACAAGTTTCAATTCAAATCTAAAAAAACAACAGGATACAACTTGACCGACTTTTGTGTTTGTTACATTTATTTTTATGCAGGGGTCTATTGAAAAATACGGTACAAGAAAGTAAGATCCTAAAAAACCCTTTTAAGAAAGCTTTATTTATTAAAAGGGTTGTTCAAGATCCTTCAATCATACCTAGAAAGGCCAAATTATTGTCAGATTGATCTCACTGATATTTTATGAAAGATATACATTAACATTTCCATGGCTGTAAAACATTTGTGAAACCAAAATCTAAAACCACCAATTGCTTCTGATATATTCACAGTTTAATTAAACTGACAATTATTTAATAATTAATAAATAAATAATTGTATGAATTCAGGACTGAATGATTGTTTAATAGTTACCATTACAATTTGTTGCCAAAAAATAAAATAAGGAAAATAATAAAAGCAAAACCGTCACATCCTGGGTGTCAGGGACATGTAATTCCTCTGACCTTATTTAATAACAATAAGTTACACAGTAATCATTTGTACTTATGGATGGTACAGCAGACAAACTTCAGATCAAAACAAATCTAATTTTTCACTTCTTGAAAACATAGGCCACTGGGGTTCCTCAGGGATCAGTTCTTGGATCCCTCTTCTTCTCTATATACTGGGACCCATCATACAAGCACATGGTTTCCCTTAGCATTGCTGTGCTGCATTTTTCATTTCAACCACGAATCTCAGGTGGTCTGGCAGACATATTGACTTCGATGAAAGAACATCACCTGTGGTTCAACCTGGCAAAACTGGGTTTCTGGTCTTTCTTGAACTCCAACTCTACACCATGATTTCACCTAGGTTGCAAGCTCTCATTTTCAAGACATTGATGCTTGCATATTGAACAGCCAGAGACTCAGCCCTTCTACTGACTATTGAATCTACATCCCCTGAGATTTCCAGAGTAAGCGCCATCACATACACATTCTTTAATCTCCATTTGTCAAACTTTTGCTAATCTGAACAATGCCTGAAACTTTAGCATTATGAGCTCTTCCAGTGCTTATTTGCTTTTTTAAAATGATGAATCATTGGTTATATTCCTCAGTTGTAATTTGCGTCGCAAAAAAGCGTCTGATGAATGAATAAATGTAAAAGAACTCACTTGAGTTTGCCTAGTCGGTGAGGCATGGTTTTCTCAGCCTCTTGTTGGGCCTTGCGTCGGACCTGCCTCATCTGGGTCCTCTGTTCCTGCTTCTTCACGCTGGCTTGGATAGATCGCAACTGGAACAACTGCTGCTGCTTATCAATCATCTGACGCTCAGCCTTCCTCTGCAACTCCTGTTAAACAGATTAAGGCTTTGAATGACAATCATCCCTCCTTGGTTAACAGGCAAGTCCGTTGTGTTTTTTTTACCTTACTCCTTTCAGTTTTCTCCTTTTTCCTCTGTTTCTCAGTTTTCTTTTCCTGTGTTGCAGTTGGCCCAATGACCGTGTCTTCGGCGTCCCCTTCTGTCTCCTCTGGTTCTGTTTCCTCTTCCTCAATCAATCCCTCCACCTGCTCTTTGAAAATGCTCTCCTAAAACAAACACACGCATCTTTAGTACACAATCTGAATTTGGAGCTTATATCCAAAATGGTATGTCCACTATATATGTAAAAATATATAAATAATACAAAAGTATTTTGGCAGCTGGATTCGCTACAAATGTTAAATGGCTTAGTTATGTTTGGTTCATTCTTCACATATAAAATTTGATTGCATACAGCATTTTCTGTAGAATATCAAAAATGTTGCCAATGCAATTACTATCAAGGACGGTAAACCTTTCAGTAAAGACAGGAAACCTATGTGAGGCAGGCAGTGATGTTAGTCATGCCTTGTTACAGTAAACGTGATTATATTATCAGTTGTTATAAAATTTGGTGCAGCCAGAATCCAATCATCTCACAAGGAATTGTCATAAATGGGAATTGTGTGTGAGGGACTTAGTTGGCCATGGGAACTTTTTTTGGTTAAAAGTGACTTCTGTGTGAGCTGTGCTTCAAACATCACTAAACTAAATCTACAAAAGACATTTTAACAAGCAAATTTTCTGCTAACGTGATGACAACTAAAGGCGTTAGCATATGGTCAGGGTTTGTACCTCAGTGGCCTTATCGTCTTTCACAGCCAGTTGCCGTTTCAACTTTTCCTCTGCTTTCTGCTTCTTGACCTCTACCTCATGGGCCTCACGAAGCAGGTCCTAGAGAAACACAAATGTTGATTTCAGAACAAACAGATTAGCCATTCGATCAGCAAATCAAAATGTTTTCAGATACAGTGAGCTTTGTGTAGCAGAAAAAGGTAGTATTGTACCTGGTGAGAAAAGAAGTCTGGGTTGTATGAACCTCCAGGAGCGATGACTTCAATCGCAGGAAGGGCGGAAGGTTTCTCATTCAGTCTATCTGGTCTCTTAAAAAAAAAAAAAAAAAAAAAAAAAAAGAACAATAAATTTAGCACATGATCACAACAACAGGTACATAGTGTTTCACACCGATGCCTCAATGCCAGGTGTAAACGGCACCTATGAAAGTAATAAAAAGCATGTGGACAATCCATCTCTTTTATCTATAATTCTGTTCTGTTTTAATCCTTTTCTTATCTTTCAATATAATATGACATAGTTCTGTTCTGATTTTGAAGGAAAAACACAAAAAGTAACAGAAAAGAGCTTTTGCTTCTTTCTCTTTCAATATAATATTGTGAAATTAGCATATTTCCTATTTATTCATTTAAGAATGTGAAATATTATATATATATATATATCACTATATATATATATATTATATATATATATATACTAAAGATTAACAACTGCAATAAAAACTTAAATTTCACTTTCATTAAACGAGAAACATTTTCAAAATTAATACATTGAAAATAAATCTCCTGGTACAACTTAAAGTCCTTTTGTATAGTATTTTTTTTTAGTAATGGACTCCTTTGTACCTTTAAATGTCAAAATCCTGTTCATAACATTTAATGATCAAAAAAATTATTATTAATAAAAATAATACTAACAATTAAAAATATTTACTGACAATTAAAAAAAAAAAAAAGATACAATTGTTTTTTTTTTTAATTAACAGCTGATATATTGGCCAGCCACTAACAAAAGAACTCCTCGTTCTCACCTTGACTAGCTTTTTCTTAGTCTGTTCGAGGTAGTAGGCATCAGCCGTCTCTGCTGCTGTTGGACATTGAGAAGACAGAGTCACATTATGCCACTTGTGAGCATTACATCACAAGAGAAAGCGTAAAGACCAACTCTACTCACTGCCTGCACTCCACAGGTCGTAAAACGCTCTATCTGGATTATTATTGGCCACTGGATGTTCTTTGACTGACACCCCAGAGGCGGCTGCAGCCCTTCGGAGTTGAAGAAGTTTTTCTCTCCGCGGCAACACTCCCATAGCCGCCAACTTCTCTGCTCTTTGGGATTTGTGCCGCTGCTTTTTAGCATTGGGCTGCTGGAACGCCAAGACACTAAAAAAAATATTAAGAGAACCAGGCTCATGTAAAAATAGGGTTGGAGATTATCAAATAATCAATGTGTGCGGTGTAGTATAAAATCCAATAATTCGATTCTAAATAAATTTCTTTAACATATAATGCCACTTTACAGCAAATCCCAGTACAGTTCTTATTTCTATCACCACAAAACATAAAATATGTTATCAATTATTATACTGAATATCCAACTTAAATACGGTAAACAAAAAATAAATGCCATATAGCTAATTTCTTCTGATTGTTTATACACTAAATATAAATGTACTTAATTGCATAGGACCTTACATAATGTTTGATACAAGTATAAGTTAAGAGATACTTACTAAATAGAAAATCTTTGTTGAATAGAAAATCGTTATGTTGGCACAAAATGCAAACTATTATAGCACAGAGCTTATCTGCTAAGTGTGACTTAGGCATTAAGATATTCATATGATTGTAATAAAATATAAATACACAATTGTGTGCACGTTTTCACCATTAAATCATCACAGTGTTCCAAATTGCACTGTACGAAAGGAAACCAAAAAAAACTCGAAATTGAGAAAATGCCCTCAGATCCTGGAAGGCCGTTCACACAACAGCCCTCCAAGTCCTATTGTTTTGTCTTCACATTCCCAATGAAATACTGGGAGCGCAAGGATGAGATCATCAGCGGGCAGAAGCTCCCCCGAGAAAAGGATAAATGTTACGGTTTAGAAAGTGAAGCTTACAGGTCATCGTAGCACTGCACATTACTCACTTTTTTGGAGCCTGTATGTGGGAGTCCGGCTGAAGGATGAGATCTATCCGCAGAGGTTTAGAGTGTTTTCCTTTCTTGATTGCCGTCTCTATTTAATAAACAACAACAAAAACAACATTTAATAAACAAGAACACAAAAAAAGTTACTTATTAAAGAGAAGAATTGTTACACTTACGTGCTTGTGTATCTTGTGCATCTTTTGTATCTTTTTTTTCTTTTTCACCAATGTCCACAAAGAAGAGAGACTCGTCTGTTTTTTCAGATATCAACCCCCTAAAGGAGACCGACGATTCGGTTTAGCTGATTGTACCATGAACGGCAAGGTGGTACAGTTCGATGGTTAAAGTTTCATTCTTTTAACTTAACGGTTTTGCGTTCATACGTACACAAGGAGCAATCGCACCAGCCACGTGACTCCCAGCAACACTTTATATCGTAAACAACCATACTTTGCCAAAATTCAAGTGTTAACATAGATGTTAACATAGTGTTCGATATGCACGCTTACAGACAAATGCAGATCATTTCTATTATTGTTATTATTTGTTACAATAATCTCACCCTGTGGCTCTTTCCTGGAGCCGCACGTCATCTAGAAACTCCTCCACATCCTGGATATCGCTGAATTTGTTCCAGCTCTTTTTCTTGTTTTTGTTCACCCGTTTTCTCCGTTTAATAATCGAAAGATTGCTGTCGACACTCGATTTAAGAGACAAAAACCCTGGCTGAGCTGCGGCCACGCGTTTATGTCTCCTGGCGGCCGCCATGACGGTACTAAAAGAGGTGACGTAACGAGCATACGTCACGTCTGTTTTTGTCAGTCATGAATATTATATTAGTTCCTGTGACAAGGGGGCAAATAGGGCGATATCTTAGATATAAATATAATTAATTCACAATTCAATCTTTCTTACTTTCTTTCGTTATACAACGTTACAGTTATTTCCATATCTACAGAACAAATACAACACATAAACAGTATCAATGCACAATAAATTCCTTGTTACAGGAATAATAGAGTCCCTGTTGTTCTTTTTTTATAAATGCCCCAAATCCCCCATATGAAAGTGAAGTCAAAATTAATTTCAGTTCATGCAAAATCATTCTAGAAATTATTTGTTCATGTAGCAGTTCTATTCTACTGTAAAATACATAAAATTCTCCAAAAGGGACTAACAGTGTTGCTATCAAGAAGCCCTAAAAGTAGCAAACTTCAGCATTATCATAATCGATATTGATGCTTTCTCAGTCCTTTAGATGGCAGTAATGAAGCTCAAGCAGCAAGTGTTGAGTGAAGAAGAAATGAAAGGCGGTACTGGTTTGACGCGCATGAAAAAGAAAGTGAATGATAAAGAAAGTATTGAAAGCAGAACCATAACAGATGCAGGATTTTTAAGCAGATGTTGTGTGTTCAATAGATCAAATCTGAATGCCGGATCAATAGTTTTGATGCGCATCGATGCGTTAGTAAACAGATGCAGCAAGATGTAAGTTGCGTTGACTGAAACTTTCACGGATCTCTTTACATACTCCATTATACACCTGACGATCTGGATTAACTGCCTCTGAAAGACAATGAGTCTGGCGCTGCATGAGCTTCTAGTGTGCTGCCGGGGACTTGAAAATGAGAAAGCCACAGAGAGAAAGGTGTGTGAAACATCTTGCCCATTCTTACGCATGCTCTGAAATCAGTTGCCTGATTGATATGAACCTCCACCCTAAGTTATTAAGGTCAATCACTGTACTTCAAAGGATGTAGGCGAAATGCCAAGGAGGTAGAATTAAAATGGACTGATAAACATATTAGTAATTATTTAGGATTTAATTATGAATTATCACATTTATAAACCGACATATGAGGTACTTCTAGGCAAAAACAGGGGGATATTAATTATTAATATTTGACAGAAGAAATATGTTTTTAAATTATGTATGTTAATGTATACAGTGTATGTTTTTTTTTATTTAATTAATGAATATTCATTTTATCAACTATCAACAGATTGCTCTGTTTTGATGTGAAATATTTTGTAGTTATCAGAAACCAGTGTGGTGCTGAAAATTATAACTATGAAGGATTTCGGTATCTTTTGAATTTGATCAACTCCGATTCTTATTCAGATTACGATTCTTATCAATTCCTAGTTTCAAATGTACTGACTTTAAATTATACTTATAATAAAAAAATTATAAATAAAATAATATAAAACAATTACAATAAAATATTGTAAAACGTAAGTTGGCATGATTTATATATATATATATATATATATATATATATATATATATAATTTGTCACAGGGCTGATTGTTGCAATATCGAATAGTGTATCCATTCAATATATCAAATAAAAAAATAATTTATACTTATTAGTGAAGTTATAAGTAAATTTGTTTGAGTGGACACCTGTCACTGATCTAGATACTATTGTGGATAATAAAGACACGTAACGGACCATTTGTTTTTCCAGAAAGAGGTGGATCGCTTTAGAAGACTCATCCGTTCACCAGACACGGTGGAGGAACTTGATCGTACATCAGGATGCAGAGGCTCCAAGCAACTCACCTGGGATGCTGTTTTCCGGTCTGTTTTTCAATTCAACCCATTGTGAATTTATGGAGCAAGTTGACAGAATGCTTATTCTGTACTATTTCTTCTGCACAGGTTTTTGCAGAAGTTTCTTCAAAAAGAGACAGAGCTTCTACAGTCAGGAAAAGCCAACGTTTCCACCACCACGCAAGCAAACCGACAGAAAAAGATGCAGGAAATCAGTAGCCTAATGAAGTATTTCATCAGATGTGCCAACCAACGTAATTATCTAAGAGAGGGTTATCTGAGAATTATCTGGAGATGTTGTTCATGACAGTAAAAGAGAATAAAAGATTTAATTTGTATTCATAGTTGATATCAATATGGATTATTATTAGTGTGCATTAGATACATGTCCATTAAATCCATTAAAGAAAATCACACTTCTGTTTTGCAGGTGGTCCAAAATTAAAGTGTGCCGAGCTGATTTCTCATGTGGTGGAGGTCTTACAGAGTCCTTTCAGCTGCGTGGCGTATGGCGAGGACTACAGCAGTATTCTGCTAAAGAACATCTTGTCTGACCGTAAATACTGGTGTGAAATGAGTCAGCAGCAGTGGCACAGTAAGTGCACGACCTAAAGAACATCCTATCATATTGGAAGACGTGTTCATTATTCTTTTAGTCTCCTTGTTTTTCATGCAGGAATTTATATGATCTATATTCACCCTCATGTCCAAACCTACACGCATTTTTATTAATAATGTGCATTATTATGATATTTTGTTGACAATTTTTTGTTTATGAAGTGAATGTTAATGGGGCCTGTATTTGTCAGAATGCAGCATTCTTCAAAAATGTGATTTCTTTATAGTGACATGTATGTGCCAGATTTATGATCCTTGTATTGCACTCAATTTCATTATTTCCAGTGCTGGTTTTATAATTGCTGCCATTATATATAATTATTTGAAAACATGATTCATAATGTTTGCTTTCTCATTATGTTAATGAGAACTGGAGAAAATAGTCACAATGCAAAAACGGTAAAAAAAATTTTTTTGTACAATGACCATTAGTTGTCCATAGCAACATATCAGTGCTACTTTTATGCCTGTTGTATCCCTACTTTTTCCTAATGCTAGTTTGAATAGCTAACTGCCAGTATTTTAAATCACTCTAAAGAACAAGGAACAAAAATCATGAGTGAGCTTAAAATAGAGGCTATGTAAATAAAAAATAAATTCTAATAATATAATAAGTTAAGACTGTTGCAATGCATGTCTTCAAATTCAAATTCAAATTGTATTCGTCACATACACCGACATATGTAGTACGACATGTAGTGAAATGCTTTGGGCTATCATCCCATCCACATACAGATACAAGATGGGGGTAGACATGACTGGATGACAGAAATAAAGAAGTACAGCATTACATGAGGAGAGAAAAAAAAAGCCAAAGCCAGACTGTCCTCCTAAGGGACCACAGTGTGGTAATGGGAAAAAAACATCTCAGCAATAGAAGCACATAGTTTAGACACTTTGACAACATGTAGGACAAGGTAAAGTCTCTGGGTTATTGGGATCCTCCACTGGCGAGCAGTCATCCTTCTCTGGCAGCCGTCGATGCAGCGCTTGATCCAGACCCGTCTGCCAGGCAGGCGGAGAGGTGGGGGTGAGGAGTACGAGAGCGTCTTCACTGCCGTGGTCTGCCGGGGGAGTAGTTTTTCCAGCAGTGGCCTTGGCCGAGGCCAGTGCATGGTAGAGGGAGTCGAAACCAGATAGGAATGGAATTTGTTTAGGCTTGGTGCGAGTAGTCATAAACAATTAACCCGAACTACTCTATTGTCCATTCTGGTTCCCTAATTGATCCATTTTTCGATGCAAAGCCTCGAGCTTCTCCATGATGTTATCCAAAGTGCGGTTCACAACCACAGACTGAATCCCGAGAACCTCGAGCTTCCCCATGATGTTATCCAAAGTGCGGTTTACAACCACAGTCTGAGTCTCGACAGCTCTGCACACCACTTCAATTATTCCAGGCAGCTTTGTGGGGCTGTGGACTGCTGCCCTCATTCTCTCATTTTGTCTATATACCAGGGCTATGCCCAATCCGATCAGCAATAGCCCCGTAATCAAAGTTCCGAAAAGAAAGATATCTTCAATATCCTCCACGGAAAGAGGCGCCAAGCACACGAGACGCCACTTCTCCGACGCGTCCATCGAATACCCGGCCGCCATCGTCCCGGCAGGACAGTGGGGTTCCCCCGAACCCACGCTTCTCTCCGAGAAGATGGTGTCAGTTGCGTTGAGAGACCAGTTGATCAAATCCATGTTTTTAGCTTGAGTGCAGGGCAGAGAGAGTCTCTCAAGTGGAGAAGAGTAGACACAAGACGAGACTAAGAAGCACAAGCAGGCAAGGTCACGGGTAGGGAGAGGGGAGGAAAACACGTCCTCCTCCGAGGAGGGGCAGAGAATGTCTTATTGCTAGGGTGCTCATTTACTTATTTGTTTAATATCCATATATTGTGGTCATGTAATAAACATAATAATAAGTAATCAGCTAATTATTTTCCTTAAATAACCCAATTTATTTTGACACGAGATCACTTTGCTCACCCTGTCAGGGTATACAGTATTTTAACCCATTTCTGTTTATTTTTCTGTTGTTGTTTTGTTTGTTTTGCAGGTCTGTTGGATTTGTACTGTGGGTTGTTCAATAAGGGATCAAAATCAGGGACCAACAGGGTTCAAGTGAGTCGCATCATCTACACGGTCGTTTGGGGCTGTTGTATCCAAACAGAGGGATTATCCCACACTCTCTTTAACTTCTTCCTGAAGGCTCTGAAAAGGTACCATTTAATACATGTCACGTTTTTTTCTTATGACAAATCATATGGTTGGTGGTCTCAGTACACAATTTTTTTTTTAATAATTTAAACCTTTTCTGTGATTGATCACAATTAATTACACACTTATCATGAAATTAAACAGAAACCATTTGTCCTGTTTAACACATTCATTTTGTTATCATTAGCTATATCCAGCAAAGTAAACCATCATATTCAAGGGTGATCCTAGCAAGCTTCCTTCTAGGTAATATTAGGTGTCTTTCCAAAAAAAGGACACCAAATAACTAACTGATATAAGGAGTTCATATAATTCCAGTTGTACAGTGCATGTTGTAAGTCCCATAAATTACCACTTAAATAACTGCACAGTATTTTTATTAATAGAGCCCATTTCACCAACAGGACATATCACTGCCACTATTCTTGTATGTTCCTCATAAGTATACCCAATGGGGAGAAACATGCTAAAGAACACATCTAAAGCTCAACAAACTATAAGGCATAAATCACATTGTATTTCTGGACAAATAATTTATCACAATGATTTACATCCCTTTCCTTCAGATGAAACCTACTACTAAAAGAAAGAAAACATATTGAGCAATATACAGATTTGCTGCATGACATTAACTCAGTCAGCAATAGAGTATGAATGTTATAATCCTTATAACAGTGTAATCATTGCAGAAACAAATCTCAAGACAGTTTCAGTAAGCATTCAGAAAACATCAACAAAATACAATATTGGAAATAAGAATAAACACCATAATAAACACATTTAGCATATATTCAGAACCAAAGTGCCACAAAGTCTACCATTAGAACAACTCACTGGTTATACACTATTGCCTAAAGTATTCGTTCACCTGCCTTGACTTGCATATGAACTTAAGTGACATCTCATTCCTAATCCATAGGGTTCAATATGACGTTGGTCCACCCTTTGCAGCTACAACAGCTTCAACTTTTCTGGGAACGCTGTCCCCAAGATTTAGGAGTGTGTTTATGGCTCTCAGTCATACTAAAGGTGTTCTTTCAGGTTGAAGTCAGCACTCTGTGCCAGTCAAGTTCATACACACCAGACTCTGTCATCCATGTCTTTATGGGCCTTGCTTTGTGCACTGGTGCACAGTCATGCAGGAAGAGGAAGGGGCCAGCTCCAAACTGTTCCCACAAAGTGGGGAGCATGGAATTGTCCAAAATGTCTTGGTATGCTGAAGCATTCAGAGTTCCTTTCACTGGAACTGAGGGGCTAAGCTGAGCTCCTGAAAAACAGCCCCACACCACCAAACCTTACACCTGGCACAATGCAGTCAGACAAGTACTGCTCTCCTGACAACCCCAAAATCCAGACTCGTCCATCAGATTGCCAGATGGAGAAGCACGATTCATCACTTCAGAAAACGTGCCTACACTGCTCTAGAGTCCAGTGGTGGCGTACTTTACACCACTGCATCCAATGCTTTGCATTGTACTTGGTGATATATGGCTTAGATGCAGCTGCTCGGCAATGGAAACCCATTCCATGAAGCTCTCTGCTATCAGGGTTCCACGCTGAAATTCACTGAGCTTGTGGTGCAGGGGGAGCACAGTCTTCAGGAGCTCAATGTCATCAGGAGTAAACCGTGAAATGTGGGGGCCCTGCGATAGGAAGGATGTGGAATCTTCTAAATGATCTCCCATTGCATTGTATAGTGTAAGGCAGAGGCTCATTGTTCACCTCCTTGATTGTACCAAGGTGGCTGTAAACCTGTAAGGGTTTGCATTCTGACAACTTGTCCTTTTGTCAGTGGTTGTAGTGTAACTTGAGGTATCGTAGTATTGCTTTTGGGTCAGCTGTGATTTGCTCTGTGTGTTTGTTAGCTGTGCAAGGGAGATTTCCACTCTTTCTTCCTGTTTTGACTGTGAGAACTCTGGACTTCTGATGACATAAAGTATTGTTAAAATAATTTTAATAATTGAATCTCTTAATTGTTGACTTGTGTACTGCCTGGCATTGTCAGAAATAAGTGTGTAGGTCAATCTCATTCCAACGAGTCCACGAGCACCAGGTAGTTTTGGCCACAGCACTCAAACACAGTAGACCAAGGCAAATCTTTTTATGGTTTTAGCGGTTACTTCTTGCTTTGAGCTTGGTAGCATCCAAACAAGGGTGTCCTCTGTAGACTATGCTGATGTATGGATGCAGATCAGGACAAGCTATGTTTTTTATTTTGCCAACCTCGTTGAATCACAGTTCTGAGAGCCTGTAGCACCTCATTCTCTGCTGTTTGCTTCCTGAGTTCCTCCAGTTGAGCAGTGGAAATGAAACTGATGGACGTGACCTCAAATGTATCATTTTCAGTGTCGGGAGGGATTGTGTGTTCAGAGCTCGAGCAAAGATGTCCGCAAGATAAATGTTTACTTTTCTTATATACCGGAATGATGTTCTTGTATACCGGAATGATCTTGTATACCTAGCACTCTAACCAGAGAATCATTCACTGTAATTGTGCAGGGGCTGTGTGAATGGGTTTCTTTAGAATGGTCTCCTGGGGCTGGTGGTCTGTTTTGACAATTGTTGTTTTGCCAGACACATAATCCCTGAATTTGGTACAAACACGACAGCAAGTAGCATACATGCAGAACCAAGTCCAAAACATGAAGCATAGCAGGTTATTGTGACTGGCTTCTTTACATCAAGTATGACAAGACAGGCAGGGTGGTTAAACATGCTTTTTTATCAAACGCTTGTTGGTGCTGCTGGTAGCAACACCATGTAGTTTCTTTGTGTGTTTGAGACATTGCGTTACCCAGTATCAACTTTTACCTCAGTTAGAGTTTTGTTTATGTGCACTGTTACAAATCCCTCTTCCTGCTCAGCCATGAAATTCAATCGAATTCAATGCCATCAACATAGAAAGTTTCACTTTCTATGCCACATGATTGTTTCCACAGTTTTTGCAGTTAGTTATGAATCATTCTGTTTGGGACTTGGGTGTTATATACTGGCGCCTCCTGCTAGAATTTGAATGTACTGCATACACGTTAATGGGCATCTGTGGCATCACCAATGTTTTATTATTTTCCTCAGTTTCCTCCTTGTGTATGCAACATATTGAGATGGCTTTGGTCATGTCGGTGTCTCTTACCTCTTTCCCTTTTCTGCAGATTTCAAGAAATCTTGTCAATTAGGTTACAATGATTAAAAAAGTGTTTTTACGGCAATCCCTGTTCTAGTGTATATTACAGTAAGGAACGTCCTAGCTCATGCCCTGAATGAGTTACAGGACTTCCCAGGTCACAGACAATGTAGATCATAATATAGATCATATATGTAGATCATGCATGTAAAACGTGTTTTGGCCATTTTTAATCTGATCGGGACCAAGTAACAGAAACCACTCTAAGCTGTTGTGGATTGATCAATAACCCAGCAATATGAATATGTATGTATGTGTGTGTGTGTGTGTGTGTGTGTGTGTGCATGATAGAGTATGTCTGTGTTTATATTCTTTACTGAATGCAGTTTCATATTCATATAATTATTTACTGTTCGAAGATTCACCAGTTGTCAGCAAGGGAGTGGGTTACATCTCAGAAAACAATCCACCAGTCATTCACAATGTGGCCTTGAGGAAAAAAAAAAAGAGCAATCTTTTATGTGTATAGTGCAACAACAAAGAGCTTGTTTACACTTTATACAAGCCAAATTTCAAACAGGACCACATAGAGATGTCAAAAAACCTAAACAAACCATCTTGACTTGACTCAACATAAAGTACATAGATCTATTCAGATTTACTAACCACAGCAACAAACACAAGACAAATCACATACATGTGTGGAAAAAAACAATGTTCATGAATACAATGTGCAAGCAGAGCATCGAGATTTCATTAAAAACTGAGTTGAGTTAGGAATTAATTGCACAGGTTAACATTGACAGCCCTATTTGTGTTTTGATGTTCTTCTTCAGGCCGGATGGACAGTTAATGATACTGGAGAACCTGGTATCTGCTGTGAACATTTTTCTGCGCTCAGTGCTTCTGTCCAGCAGAAAGAGGGTGTGTGGTCTGGGTGAGGAGGTTCTGTCTTCTATGCTGCGTGTTTATAGTGAGATGAGACCCAGCTTGGTGCTGAAAGAGGAGCTAGTGAAATTTTTCCAAATCCAGCTTTGTGTTCATCACCCCAGAGGGGCAAAGACTCTTGAGACAGGTAAGGAATGCAAATGTAATTAAAAAATCACTATATTTTAATATTTGATCCATATTTTCATTTCATATTCGCAAGTTACATTTAACTTATTCTTAAATTAAACTTGTGTGGACCTTATGATTTTTACAGTGAACAAAACCGATGGAATGGCTAAAAACACTATGCATGGAGTGTTGCCTGTGTATTGCCTGTGTATTCACTAAAATAGTGACTATGCAAATTTCTGGTCTGAAGGAAATTTGAGGAATCTATTTTAAATAAACATACAACTATATTTTAAAGAAATATATTACTATTATTTAAAAAAAAATTGCTTCTTAGTGACGTAGTACAAATAATGATATTGAGAACAAATTTAGTTTGTTCTTACAGTTCCAAATGTTTTACCATAAACAGAGTAAATTTGCAGTTTGTGTGAGTTAAAGTTTAGAATTTTGAGACTGTTGTCTGTTAGTTTGCCATTTCCCACAAGCAGTTCTATGGGCTTCCTATCCTAATATCACACTTTTAAAAGGTATGTTGTTGAGACTATTTCACTCGAACGGCTCTTTACCAGGAAGGATCAACTCAAGGCGAAATAAAACACAAGACAAGTTTTTTGGATTTTTAGCGTACAAGGATTGCGCTGTCGGTTGCAAGCGGGAGAAAAGCAGGTTTCTCTCTTTTGCCTCCCTTTGCCTCCGAAGCTCAGATCGCAAGTCGCTTTATTCATAGAGGAAAGGACAGGGCAAGATAAGTAAAAGCAAACAAAGACTTCAGACATGTTCGTCACATAAGTTATCACTAGCCACATATCTTTTGTGCGTCAGAATCTTCATTTCTTCAGATTCTCCAGGCGCCCATACCAGTCTAAGATATTATATAGAGGCCATGTCATGTCATGACCTAGAACAAGACGTGTTATACCAGATGGAAGCTGAAACTGAAGGGTCAAAGTTGCATAATGTCAATACACAACTCCAACATATGTCATACATGTTTCCATTCATGTTGTTGTAACCTCCTTGGGTGTGTGTTGTTTCTAAAAACTGAATGGACTGGTATAATTTAGCCTTTAATTAAAATAGTCTTCAGAGATATGAAAAGCATATAAATATCGCCTTACTAAGACACATTATTGGGAAATATCTGGTTACAACTGATATTTATATGTAGGGCTGTTCCAAATACAATTTTTTTAACTGATTTTTGCCTACCAAGGCTTTGAAGTTCAAAAAGTGGTCTAGTTCTTACCGTTACAAAGATTTTAATTGCAAGCTGTTAGAAATTTTTGCTTACTTTTTAGCCATATAAATATCAGAAAATGAATCAAATTGGCCCGTCACAAGAGCTTTGTGGCTCTTTGTCACATGTTGCTGTACTGCCTGAGTTCATTCATTCTAGGCCTAATCTACTCTTTCGTTTGGCTTGTTTGGTGGACGGAATGGCAGATCATGCAGTGTGATTGGTCAGATTTCCTGTCAATCCATCTCTCAGCAAAGGGTCAACTGCATTCAAGCTTAATGTTCTCCTCCAGTATATGATTTAATATGAGATATAAAAGCTTAATGTATCAAATAAAAATGAAAAAAATCCAGGTACTTACCAAAACCCTTTGCTGGCACAGGAGCTTATGCAGAAGACTGGGTCAGATGGCAGGGTCAGCTCTGCACCCTCTATGATGCTCTTGTCAGTGAGATCAGTCAGATCGGCAGCAGAGGGAAATACGCCAAAGGCTCTCGTCACATAGCTGTGAAAGAAAATCTCATTGAACTGACAGCTGATGTCTGCCACCAGGTGATTAATGAATGTTTTTCTCAATAATCTTTTTATAATCTTATAACCTGTTTTGCTTGTAATTAATAGAAATTTGTTACTTTGGAGTACAGTAATAATACCATGGTTTTTGTACATGTTAAGGGTCCATAGCATTACTGAGAAAGTCCATTAATTGTGTTAATGTAGTCATTTTGCTTTTTTCGGTTTGTTAGATGCTCATAGTGTTCATGAGTGTTCTTCGTTTCTGTAGTTGTTCAATCGAAGCACTCCAGTTTCGGAAGTGACTACATCTTTCTGTCGGGATACTCAACGGGACAGTTCGCAGAACTGCAAACGCAGACGAATTGAGCCATCACTAATAAACTGGGAGGTGATACGATCCAAACTGCAGCCTCACCACAGCGACTTTGACATGATTCCCTGGTATTGTTTTTTTAATATTTAAGCGCGTATAATTGTATATAGGTTTTTGACATACACAGTTTTTAAGTCATTATTAAAGGGGTCCTATTATGCTCTTTTACGAAGTCTTGGTTTCATTTTTAGGGTGTACTAGAAATAGTTCTCAAATAGGGGTATGCGAGGCATTAATTCAACACCAACTTATCATAAATGTAACATTAATGTAACATTAAAACCAATCAAACCAAAATCCCGCTTCTAGTGTAAAAACAGGAAAATTGGACTGCTGTAAACTGGCACAACTGCATCCACACATGCAGCGTGCGTTTAGGATGCCCCTAAATATATGCTACTTTAGCAAATAAGGCTGCTGTTCGTTATATCTTTAAAGTAGACTTTCTCTTTCAAATTCAATCTCTCCTAACAAGATGCGCTGTTGGAGTGGTAAAGATCAAAATTTTCCTGGTAACAGCTGTGCATAAAGCACTCAGCTTTATCAGGCATTAATGGCATCCAAGATTTTCTGAAGAGAGTCTGTTTACTTCAGAAATACAATGAGAAAACTACACACTACACACTGACTAAAATTCAAAAAGTAAAAAAGCTTAATAGGACCCCATTGATTAATATTCAGTTGAAGCAACTTTGCAGAGCTTTGTATTGTTACAATGTCACTAGTTTAAACAATGAGTACTCTTTCTCTGTTATCTGCAATGAAATATCCTTGCTTATTTGCAACCAAACATCTCCCGGATGACATGAAATGCACCTTTTGTGCACAGTGTCTAATGATGTAAAACGTAGTGATGTAACTATTTATGTTAATTGACAGGTTACAGGTCACAGCTGCTCTGATATCCAAATACCCGTCTATCCTGTCCGCTGATGATCTTGTGCCTCTGCTGGGGCTGCTCTGCCAGCTTCAGGGTGAACAGCAGCGTCGTGGCGAGAGGGGACCGTACGTCCTGCGCTGTCTGAGGGAGGTAGCGCTCTGCCACGGCAAGAGCTCCGCAAACTGCTCTGCTCACTCGGCGGAGGTGGGCCGTCTGTGGGCCAGAGTTTGGGCTCTGGTTCTGCGTGGAGTCCAGACCGAGAGCTTGTGTCTGGAGCTGTTGCGTATCATGGTGCAAGAATCTCTGGTGCCTGTTGATAGAGAGTTCTGGAAAGTCTTCTCTGGTGCTGTATGCAAACCCTCTCTGTGAGTTTTACAATGCAGCATTATTTTGAATATAAAAATATCAGAATTAAAATCCAGCTGAAATTCTCACGCGAAAAAAATTTGCTCTCATCTATGTTTATAAAGGTAATTTACTGAGTGATGTACTTGTAATGTCAGTGACATTTTTAGCAATATAATTTTTATATTTACATAGTGGTAGCCAAAATTATTAGAACGCTAGTACTTTCACCAGTTAAAAATAGTCTCTTCCAAGCTTGGTAATACTCGTGGATAGTGGCCATTATTTTGAAGCTCTGTAAATCTGATATATCTGCAACGTAAAACTAACCTATAAACCTTGGTGGGGTTATTACATGTTTATAACAAAAATATTTCAAAAAAATATTTGTGTGATTTATGTTATTTTCAGTGAGAACGACGTTTTCTGGCATATGTCATACGCCGAGGCAGAAGTCCGCCAAGACTCAGTCAGTCATATAGTTAAAACTATAAATATTTTAAAAAAAACCCAACAATCTGCTTCAGAACATATGATAACCCCCTGAAGGCATATAGGTTACTTTTGTGTCGCAGTACTTTGCGGTTATATCTGATTTACGTAGCTTCAAAATAATTCCCGCATTTTTGGGTAAAAATTGCTTTAAATTATATTTGTGACCCTGGACCTGGTCTTTTCTACTTACAAATCATACACTTAATTTACACTTATGACTGTTGTTGTGGTCCAGGGTAACATTTGCTTTTTACTAGTAAGTATTTCTTTAATGTCTATAAAGTCATTAGTGCTCTTTTTTTATTGTTTCTGTTAGCGTCAGTGCCCTCTGCTTGGCCCAGGCCTTGTTGAAGTGCTCCATCCCTAAAAATGTTCACAATCAAGACGTCATAAGTGGAGTGCTGATGGAGACAAGTGGAGAGCTGCCCACTCTGACCGACTCCATCCTCAGCTGGCTGGTCATGAATGAACAGAACGACGAGACGGAGGAGAACAGCAAACCTCACCTCATTATCACTGGGTCCAGCATCATTATATTATTGATTAGCATAACATATAAGATTTTTATGGGCAAGAAACTTGTGGGTTTTCTTTAAAATTGCTAAACATTTAGGTTTAGTGTTTATACATTTTATTCAATTTCAGAGAGGTCACATTTGTCCTTTCAGCTATTTCAGTTCAAGTTGCTACTAATGTAAGTATGCCAACAATTCGTTTTTTTTTGGTTTTGCAGGGATTTTCCACTGAACCTCATTCCTAGAATTTTGGTCTCTTTGACACTGAAAGACAGCAGAGCAGGACTGACGTTTCTGATGGGCAGCCTGACGCCAGAGAGGTAAGTCTGGTGCACCAGCCATCAATCAATCAATCAATCAATCATTTTTATTTATATAGCGCTTTTAACAACACAGGTTGCATCAAAGCACTGTACAGTATAATGACAGGGATGTATAGTGACGAGAGTGACCAATTTCTTATTAAATGCAGAGACGGTCTCTGTAGTCAATAACAAAAGTAGCTTGTAGTGTTGTATGCTGTGAATAATATGCAGATCATTCTTTTATTTTTTATTTTTTGTTGGTTACTATTAAATGTTTATTGTTGAATTTTATGTATGATTCATGCTACTAAAATAATAATAATAATAATGTCAACTGTGTGACACTAGCAGTGTCTAATTTCATTTTGATCAGTGTATCTGAAGCACTGTCATGAATGTTTTTCTTTTTATTATTAATCTTTTATTTAAAAAAAAATGCATTTACATTTTTTTTGTTTATTCATTTTATGGATTCTGTTTTAGTTTATAAATAACCCGGTTGGGAGTTGCATCATTTTAAAACTTGAACTAACCCACATCATGCTAAAATTAGTCCTGGGTGATATGGCCTAAAAAGCAAAAAAAAATTTACGACTATTCATCTGATTAATTTTTTTTGCATAATGTACCTTTATTCCACACCGTCCTGTCTTTTTGTATTTTAACTTTTTTTCATGTTTTTATAAGGCCTTTTGCTCGGAAATTCGCAATGGGTTCTGATTGATTAGCTGGCCGACTCTAGTGTGTGTGTGTGTGTGTGTGTGTGTGTGTGTGTGTGTGTGTGTGTGTGTGTGTGTGTGTGTGTGTGTGTGTGTGTGTGTGTAAATATCCTGCCCCTCTACTCAGTGCATGTGCTCTGGTTGTATTATAAGCAGTAACATTGTCTCATCAATTTGAGCCAGAATGAGGATATTATTGTATGCAAGCACGGCTCTTAATGGTACGCTTTCTGTTTTTTGATTTGTTGGTGTGTCATACTTTTAAATACTCCGTTATTTGTAAATGTTACTGCTTCTTTAGCTTTGAAGATAAAAGCTTTAATACAGTTCAGAAACCGCAGAAGTGTCCGTGTATAATGCTCCTCGAAGAGCTGATCTGATCTGAATGAGAGAGAGAGATGAAGAGCAAGGTGACGTGAGGAACGGGATGAGAGCCGCTGCTTTAGAACATTGGTTTCAAAACTTATGAATTTATTAAAACCTTTAGAAAACACAATCGTGATTCGCATGAGAATAGATTCATGCATCCCTAGCTGTCTCTTCTTTTTCTCTAACTGTTATGCAGCATGGCTTCTCCCCCTTTGTTGCTTGTTCCTAGGGGCACGCTTTTTGGGTTTTTGACGCAACAGACCCTGGAAGCAACTCATTGTAGTTCCTTACCATTCGTTTTTGTAATGAAAAAAGTTAAATCACAATCAACCACCACTGTACACATGGTTGAGATTTGTTTCTAATGTTTAAAAAAAATCAAAAGCTAAGTCTAATTATGTATATTTGTTCTGTACAGTTTCTGTCCGCAGAGTTCTTCCATCACTGAGGGGAAAGACAGTTTGGGGGAGATTGAGAGTCTCTTCCTTCAGTTCAGTTTTGATGACGCACACTCAAATACTGATGCTACAGTTGACAAAGACATTGTTCACTCAGAGAAACCACAGTTCGCTGTTATTCAAGCTCTCAGAAGCAAATTGGAGCACAGTCTCCTGTCTGTTGCCGAGCAGCTGTTTAACTGCTATTCTCCTGATGTAAGTATAGCTTGGCTGCGCTGTAGAATATGATTATCAAAATCAGTACCGTGTTTGTAGAGTCTTCATATAAATGAACTATCGTTTCTGTCAGCGTTGTGATTCTGCCTTACTTCATTTTACAGAGTTTAAACACTCCCCACGCTTGTGTGTTGCGCTGTGTTTCGCTGCTCACTGGAGCTCTGGCTGCTTATGTGAATATCGGGCTCCTCACAGAAGAGCAGGCCTGTCACTCTCCTCTCTTCCTAAAAGCCAAGGTGGGATTTTCCATCAATGTCATCCGTCAGTTTTCATCGACGTTGTTTTAAAGGAATAGTTTACCCAAAAATGAAAATTACTCCACCATTTTCTCTACCACTCACCCCAAAGCCATCCTAGGTGTATATGACTTTCTTTTTTCAATCGAACATAGTCTATTTTAATTCATTCTGGCTCTTCCGAGCTTGGTAAACCTGGTGGATTTTTTTTTTTTTTGAAGCGCCATAAATTGCATATATCCATTGTAACAGTAACCTATATACCTCAGAGGGGTTAACACGTGTCTCCTGAAGCAGCTTTACTGTACACAGGGCTTAAAGATCTCCGGCTCTGTTGGACATCAAAGTACCGCGAGAGCAATTACAGAGAACATATGGAACAATCAGATGTCAGATGCTCTCGTGGTACTTTGTTGTCACACACAGAGACCTGTACTTGCACCGATTGCACATTTAAGTTGATGAACATTCATCAGGGAAAATAATGTGCATTATCTCACTAGATTTGCAAATCGTTTCTAAACCTTTGCCAACACAGGAGAACAAATCAACCTATTTCTAATCAATTTCATATATGCCATTTATTGTGCATTGCGATTTCAAAATAAAAGTTTCTGAGTTGCATGTGCCCAAAAATTTCAATTACATGAATTACGCTGTAAAGTGAAACATCAGCAGCCAAGTAATTAATACATAATGTACTTAAGTTTTTTAAATTTTATTTTCATATCATATATAGGCATATTACATAATATTCTAACAGCGTTGTTCAATAAAACCATGTATTACTTGGTTTCGATATTTTATTTGAAGCTTTTATTGTTGTCATTATTAGTCATACTCTAAAGCCATTGACGTTTTCACTTAGGCTAGTTTTGTGTTATCAGTATAATCAGTAGACAGTTAGTTTAGTTACAGCACTAGCATTAGTTAAAATATTTCAAAATACAATTGCATTGTTTCACTATTTATAATAAAAAAAATTAATTCTAGTGAACCAAGTGTCTGTATTTTATCTCATCACCCCTAGTATCGATAAACAGTGATTTTCCAAGTGTACAATATAGCTGATTCTTCAGGTCTGCCACAAATTAATTAAAAACAGTTTGAATAAGGAAACAATAACTTTGGCATAGTATCCTTTTGTCACCTTTTTCACTTATGATGGGTTTGCATCCCTGACTTAAACAAACACAAAATCATTCAGTGTTTAAAATCCTGTCTTCGTGTTTTTTGCGTATTCATTTGGAGATTCAATAAAAACATATTGAATGATTACAAATGTTAGGGGTTGATAATCACAAACAATTACAGAAATCAGTGTTTTTTCATATTGTTTTAGTTTTATTAATCTGCTCACTAGTTATTAATAGATTTTTTCTGTCTTTTGTAGGCATTGGTTCATGAATTTAGTCACTACATATCAACGGCCAAAAGCAAACTAAGTGATAATGATACCGTCAAAGCAATTCAGTCAGTGATGCTGCTGTGCTCTGATAGTATTAGCAGAAGCAAAAAGGTAAGGAACAATAACCGTATATAAGATACGAATGTAATTTGTAACAATAGTTGATATCTATCTATGCTAACTATTTAGCGTAAGCACATTTTCCAATTTATAATTTTCTATTCTATAAATACTATAATAATACCATTCTGCATTATTTTATCAAAAATAAATATTTTTCAGTGTTGTTCCAAAACTATTTAACTTTCTTTCTTCTGCTGCTATATACATATTCGTGGAATACAACGTTGATAACGCTTTACTTTGCTGGTCCCTCATGGACATTCTGTACATGACAATCAGTAACTTTGCACCTACATGTCAACTAACTCTTATTAGAGTATAAGTAGACTGTGATTATTATCTGCTAATTATTTATTGTTATGATCTACCAACAGACATTCTACTGACTATAGGTAGCTTTTCAAGAACATGTCAACTTATTCTAACCCTAGGCCTACCAGTCTGCTAATATTCTACTAACACTATATATATTGTGAATAGAATGTTCATAAGGGACCATCAAAATAAAGGCAAACCAAAACGTCTTGTTAGTTAAGGTGATTTCTGACTTTAAAGTCAGTACTTTTTAATATGTTTGCAGACAGGTTGATGGGTTGGTCAGCATTATTTATTTATTTTTTTTTAAAGCTCCTTGCCTGGTAAATCCATGATTTATTCAATTTTAATAATTTTTAGGAAGACAAAATTTCTGCTACTTCTAGCAATTTATTCATGAAGACTTTGCCTGTGAGGTTGCTAAATGACCTGTGTGACATTTCTAAACAACTGGTGAGTCTCGCTTGCACATTATCTCTGACCAATTTCTCTTCAGTATTTCCTGAGTGTATTTGAAAACATTATATTTTATATTTTAGTTTGAAATGAAACACTTTAACACCTTTAAATATGCAAATGCTTTTAACCATAGTTTCTTTCGTGATACCGACATTTTACAACCAAACTGTTATTTATGTTGCTGATTGACACTCATTTAAAACTTGCCGTTTGCATTTGCAGTTAAGCAGCTCGAGTAAAAAGGACAACTCAGTCATGGTAAATGACCCAATGGATGAAGATATGGATATGAGCAGAACCCAAATGAACAATCAGGAGGAGATTGATCTGTTTGAAGATGGAGATGGGACACACCACAGCACTTTCAAACCTCACCAGTCGAACGAAGAAGCTGCTGATTCAAAGTACACAACAGGTGCTCAGAGAGATCAGCAAACTTATAAGCAGGGATTGATGTTGTGATTTAATGTTCTTTAGCAGTTGAAATCACATTTTTCATTGTTTTTGATCATAGGGACCAAGAGTGCATTAGCTGAGGAACATTTATCCAGACAAGACTTAGCCTTCCTGTCTGTGCTTGGTTTCCTGTCACTATGTGCATCTTCAGAACTCAACGGTGGATTCTCCTTCAAACCTCTGGACATCCAACGCAAACTACTCAAACTGTTGGACCTCATAGACGTCTCTCAGATTCTTCACCTCCACATGGTGATTATGTTCTTTAATGCACTGATTCTCAAGTAATTGAAACACTGGCTACAGTCAAGAACATAAATTTAACGGTCTGCATCTTGGTCCATACCATCACATCTTAAGATGATCTAATGCATCTAAAGTCTTTATCATTCTTCACTTGTGTAGTATCTTTCACTGCTGAAGACACTTCCAGCAGAAATCACATCTCTGGATCCTGAAGAATTTGATACTCTTCTAAAGCATCTGGCGTAAGGATACATCAATTTCCCTTATGTTCAGTATTTTATATATATATATATATATATATATATATATATATATATATATATATATATATATATATATATATATATATACGTTTTCATTTAGTCATTTAGCAGATGCTTTTATCCAAAGCCACTTGCAAAGGACAACGATTGCACTTGACAGAAGCAATCAAAACCAACAAAAGAACAACAACATGCAAGCACTATGAAAAGAAGACACATTTAACCTAATGCAATACACATAGCAAGATTTTTAATTTTTTAAAATAAAAAATAGAAGTAGGAAAATATAGATGATAAGAAATCTTTTTTTTTTAAGAAAAACTTGCAGTTAGAGAATAAATATGCAATATTTGATTGTGATTGATTATATATAATAAAACCTTTATGCTGAAAATTAGCATTGCATAGCATCACTTAAATTTCACTTAAACTTAAATTCTCTATTCGTAGCACCTGTGGTAGCTTAATTTCGTACAGCAGCCAAATTTTGCTTAATCTCTGTTTGGCAGGTGAGTCTTTTGTTTGAATGATTTAATGGTTAAAGTATTTGCAAATGTGTTATTTTGAAAACGTGTATAGGAAATGGCATCTGTTGTGGATATTTTTTGGGAGTATCTGACCACGGAATTGCTCTTATTGTGCGCAAAAGATCTGTTATTGCAAATCTTATGAAATTGAAATAGCTCCCAGTTATAAGACTTTAAAGGAGACAGTGCAGAATGTCTTAAAAGAATGCTTGGAGGAGTTGTGTGTTTTAGAGAATGCCATTGTCGTGGAGGTTGATGACACTTCGGTAAACGCTATTCGAGATTTGGAACTTACAGATGAACAAATTCAATTAGGAAGTGCCAAATTAAAGTTACAGAAGTAGGAAATTGGTCATCAGTTTGCCCTGAAACAAACTGAATAAAAGTTGAGCGTTAAAGTGGATGCCGCTACCTCTAGTGAGTTTGAAGTGAGCCGAAACCAGACGATGGTTCAACCTTTTTGTGAAAAGGACATTGAAAAATACTTTTGCCATTTTGAGAAAGTTGCTGCTTCTTTGAAGTGGCTTGAAAACGTCTGGTCATTGTTTCTGCAGTGCGTAATAACTGGTAAGGCACAGGAAACATATGTTTCGTTGTCTTTAGAGGAATCTGATGATCACAAGATAGCTGCTATAATAAAAGGCTATGAATTGGTGTCTGAGGTGTATAGACGGCGTTTTAGACACTACGCAAAGCTTCCAAATCACACTTATGTTGAGTTTTGCGTGAGAAGGAAATCCTGTTTGATCGTTGGTGCACGTCTTTGTGTTATAACAGTGTCTGTAATAAATGTTAAATGCTAAATTTCTCCAAATCTGTTCAGATGACAGACTTATCTACATATTGGATGTCAGAATGTAACCGTTCCAGCCGTTGTTCTGTCTTTTGGTTTTCCACACAGAGATGTTTGTTCTCTATATCGGCAAGATCAGGAGGTGTGTGCTGCCATCCTGTGCTCACTTCTGCCATCCGTCCACTGTCTGGGCCGCACTGTGAGCGAGCAGGAAGACGAGATGGCAAATATCAAAGGAGCTCTGCTCAAAGTCATATCAGGATTCTGGTAAGCTACAGAGGATGTGATGTGCTATGGTAGTACTGTGGTATATTAAACCAATAAGCCTGAAGAAGCTGTGGTTTACAGTAAATGTATAACTGCTAGTGGGCATTGTTAGGCACGACTAAAAGAGATTTCTTCATATTCACTTTCTCCGTACAGTATCTTAGGTAAATCTGGCAAATCTACTTCAACTGTGAGAGTGGCACTAAGGCAATGTTTACTGGCTTTGCTGGAGGTAAGTACAGTATAATGTTTATCTTAGTACGGTAGTAGAAAACAAATAGTACTGTACATTAGTAATTTGCTCTTCTAACAGTGCTATTTTAAATGGAAGTCAGTTACGTCATTATTCATTTTTTATAAGGTGGACCCATGCTGTAAGTGGGCGGAGCTAGCACTGCGGGAGGAGGAGCTACCAGTGTCTGTGATTCTCTCCTCTCATTTAGCAGATGCCCATCATCATGTGTGTATGTTAGCAGCACTGTCCGTGGAGAGGTTAGCTGTCAGCTACTGAATTCCCTTTTCTTTAAAAGCTAATTTAGCCGAATTCACTTAAAACACTTCTATTCACATTACCTTTTACATTCTAGCTTGTTCCTAAAAAAAGGACTGGATGGCAGAGGGAAAAGGATGCTTCCTTTAAAGAATCAGCAAACTGCCTTTGAGAATATTTACCTCAAAGCTCAGGAAGGAATTAGGGGGCAGGTAAAACTTTACTTTCATTTGAATGTCTTCAGACTAAGAGAGTTCATTGACAGTTCAACCAAAAACCACAATCCCGTCACTCCCGTCCTGTATAATTTTTTTTTTTTTTATTTTACTTTGAACACAACACGATATTTGAAAGAATGTCAGTAGCCACTGACTCTTATAGTATAAAAAAAATACTATTGAAGTCAGTGGCTACCAGCAACTGTTTGGTTTAGAAGAATCTTTAAAATATCTTTTTTTCATTTTTGGATAAGACTTTGTATAACAGTCATTATGCTTAATATGCAGGCATTACCCCAATTTTTTCAACTTGCATTCTTTGTCATCATTGTGAAAGATTTTTATGCCCACATAATTTATCGATTTTAAAATCGGCATCTATTTCATCAGCAGTATATTGATTTGCATGTAATCCCTAATAATGATTTTTTTATTAAAGATTACGTTAAATAGTTATCAGCATTTTATGTTGTCAGTACCCCAATAAAAATAACACTCCAGTTTGACAAATTAAATATGAACGTATTTATAACTAGACACAGAGATTTTTTACCACTTTATATTAATCAGAAATCAAAATTGTAATCAAACAGAAATATGGTGTCAGTTGATTTGCTATGAATTTTGTTTGTTTTAATTACTTTTGACTGTTATATCGTTGACAACTTTTGATGGCTTGAAGAATGTGAATCAAATATTGATATTAAAATATATTCTTATAAATAGGTGAAATTGCATAACTCATCAAATAAAAAATAGTGTTGTTATCATATGATATATATGAATTTTCAGCATTCTTTTGCATTAATACCAAACACAAAAACAAATATGCTTTTAAACAGTGCCTTTTTTATGTTACATTTTACATGCATATTAAATAAAACAAATTGTGTGCATCTGTTAATGTTGTTGTAAAGTTGTTAAATGTCAAGGAGCCATCAGTTTCTTAATTTAAAAGTAAATATGTTTTTCCAAGTAATTATTCAAATAAACAGTCAGTAGGTAAAATCACACAGAAATACTAAATGCATCAAATTTAAACTGAAACATGTATATTTTTGGTCTGTTGATTTTATTTGATATATTTTGCTGTTCTACAGAAAAACTGTCCTTCAGAAGACTTACCCGACGTGACCTTTAATCGACGGGCAGTTTTGCTCAAAAGTGTCTCGATGGTGATGTCCTGCAGTCCTGTGTGTGAGAAGCAAGCCCTGTTTGCACTGGTTCAGTCCTACAAGGAGAACAGCATCGATGAGCAGCTAATCAAAAAGGTCAAGATATGTTACGATCTTCAACGCTCAACGTTGTTCACATGTACTATACTCTCTTTAAAGAGAAATTAAGACCTTTTTCTGTGGTGGACCCTGCAGGTGCTGAGAGGTGTTTCCCAGTCACTTGGATACAGGGACTATAAGAGTTTAATTAATTCCCACCTGTATTATCTAGTGGCTGAGTGGCTGAATCAAAAACAGTCCGATGCAAGTTACACACTCCAGTCCTTCCCCTACACATTGCTGGACTACTGCAGTCTGGAAGAGTTTTACAGGTATATACTACTGGGATGTTTTTGTTTACACCTAGTCACTACGGCAAATCAAAATTAATAATATAGTACATATATAGTATAAGAAGCCTATTAATTTAATGTCAGTTAAACGGTGTGTTATCACTTTTATCACATCAGATTTATTTGATTTATTTGATTAATGATTTATTTCAGGTCGTCCTACCATGTGCTGATCCCACACCTGGTCTTCCTGAATGATTTTGAGGAGGTTAAATCCATTGGCACTCACCTGGATCAGGACTTGAAGCAGCTGCTGGCTAATTGCTTTCCCAAGCTCATGGTCAACATCCTGCCCCACTTTGCCCTCGCTGGGCAAGACACCCATGTGGCCCAGCAGAGAGAGAAGGCTCACAGGGTGTATGATATACTGAAAAACAGCAACTGCCTGGGAAAACAAGTGAGGATACAGATAACTCATTATTAGTACAGTGGCTGATCTACACTTAAACTGGCTTATACCTTTTGTAGATGTAGTTAAAATTTGTTACAATGATTATTTATAGACATATATAAATGTGTTCTACAATTCCTTTCAGCAAATTGACAGTTTGATTTGCAACAACCTGGCTGACATTGTGGTGGAGCTGTTAATGACACTGCATGAGACCGCAGAAGGAGCATCAGCAGCTAGAGGAGACCTGCAGAAATTTACCGGGTATATTGTAATGCCATATACATATCAGGAAATAATTAAACTGCAATCCGAATTATTATGCAGTTGAAATTCAGGTCAGTGTTTCATGTTTAAGAACATTTTGTCATTCCCAAACCACATCAGTCTTAAAAACTACTATTGATTTTGTATTTAATCATATATAAGTGATATGCAATTGTCCAGTAAGCCTGAAAGTCAAATACTGCTTATAGTTTCGATTATTCTTTTACCAGATAAAATGAGCCAAGAAAGAGATTGAACTCAAACTAGCTAAAAGTTAAAAATTATTAAATGCTCACGAGAAGGATGCAATAGTAATGCAATAATAGAATTAGTTAAGGATTGACCATTGGGTCAGAAAAAAACAGGTGTAGGAGAAAAGACATATTTTAACTCCAAAAAAATTATGAATTAATGTCAAGAGTTAGGTGGGAAACCACAAGGAAGCATTTATTCTCCAGTGCCATCGTTTTCCAGAACCGCAGCCTTCCTGAAGCCCACAAGCGCAATGCGTCAGGTTCTCAGAGACTTTGCTTTTTGTTATACCGTGCTTTTTATTTATTAAAGAATCCTGAAAAAAGTATCACAGGTCCGAGCAGCAACAATGTTTTCAACATTAATTATAAATCGGCATTAGAATTATTTCTGAAGAATCATGTGACACTGAAGACTGGTGTAATGATGCAGAAAATTCAGCTTCCAGCTTCATAGGTAAAATGATATTTAAAAAAAGATGTAAATAAAAATTTCACAAAATTGCATTTTTTTCTATATTTGTGATTGAGTTTGCTATGCAGGTGACAAAATTACGAATCATACTGTTCTGATTAATATTAATAGTACAATCACCAGTTAATTGTACTTTGGGTTGAAGTTTAAATGCCAATGTTTTAAAGTCTTGATGCAATGGAAGTACATTTTGCTTTGGATTGTGGCATGTATCTGAATGAAAAATCTATCAGTTGATAGAGATTGGCTGTATGCTGTCTTAAATAACTAAACCTGGCTCTCACCATGGACATAGCAAAGTGTTCATTTTCATTTCACTCTGGTCTCTGGTCATAATATCTTGCTATTTCAGTTTTCGTCCTAGGAAACCTGTATGAATCATCAGGAATCAAACATGCTTTATTTTTTTAACCAGAGAGTTGGATCCTGCTCCAAACCCACCGTTTTTCAACTCATATGTGATCAAAGCCACACTGGACTACCTGAGCAAATGCCACAGTGCCAGTCACAAGTCTCTGGTCGCCATCCTGTCCAAGACACCCGTGAGCGACTCACTTGCATATTCCTTTTTTTAACTGAGCGTCCGCTTATTTCTTTTTAAAACTCCTGCGTGTGTTTTGTATGTTTCAGATGTCCATTCAGAGGATTCTCATAGCGATCTGTGAGAAGGCTGCTGAGACCACCAACGGCTACGAAAGGCACCGCATACTGATGATGTACCACCTATTTGTGAGCCTGCTGCTTAAAGAGGTGAAGGACGGTCTGGGTGGAGCCTGGGCGTTTGTGCTGCGTGATATCATCTATACGCTCATTCACCACATCAACAGCAGGTCTGTGCGCACACGTAATTAGAGCTGTCTTAAGGTTATAAAGTGGTGGGAAAAATGATTATATATAGTATGTTCTCCAGTTAACAAATCGGTTACTTGACTGTAGTATGTCAATAGGAAATTAGTTTACATTTCCAAACATTTCTTGTGCCATTTTAATGATGCAGTGAGATTTTTGTTCGCTGAACACATCTGTTCTCATCATCATCCACTCTGTCTGGCATGACATGAAGAAACAGAATAAACTGAGATAGACTAAATCCAGAGGAACAGTGGAGAACATCATCTCCAAGATGCTTCAGCAAAGCTGCTGAAGAGTGCAACACCAATTGAATGTTGATTCAGTTTAGTTAATAGAAGTTAATTGAGAAAGAAAAGCAATCGTTTTCGAAAGCATCCTTTGTTTTACATTTTTAATTCCTAAAACTTTTCACAGCATTGTAGCTTTGCAAGTAGGTTTCTTGAAGATGTAGTTCTCCACAGTTCTTCTGGATTTAGTCCATCTTAGTCTTCATGTCATTCCAGACAGACTGGATGATGAACAAATCACAAACAAAAATCTCACTGGTTTATTGCAATTGATGGCAAAATTAATGTTTGGAAATGTAAAACGATATTTCATACTGACACACTACAGCAAAATGTAGAAATAACTGAAATAATTTCTAGTTTTGGCTACCACTGTGTATGTGCAATGAATTCACAGGATGCTTTTTGTGATGTTAATGACATCAAAAATAATTGGGAAACGGTTTAATGAGGTCTGATTTTCCGCTGTAGGTCATGTCAGCAGGATGAGGTGTCCGCTCGGAGTCTCTCCTTGTGTTGTGATTTGTTATCGCTGGTCTGTCAGAAGGCCGTTCAGTACTGTGATGATGCTCTGGAGAGCCACTTGCAGGTTATTGTGGGTACTCTCACAGCACAGGTCACTGAACAGTCTGCCATATCTCAGCAGGTGAGAAAGTGTATGTTGTTTCATTTGATTATTTTGGCAAAAATGCAGAAATACAATGACTGATGGACTCACACTGCTCCAGGAATATAGAGAATGATCTTTAATTGATTTCTGAATATACAATAATACAGTATAACAGTATAAATAACAGACGTTATTGCTGAATAACCTTTCATATGTTTAATGATTAGGACCATTTTGGTTAGTGGGCAGTCAGGAACCATATAGCCTAATTATATGTGTTTACAGGGCTGGGCATTATAGTTAAAGGAAATAGTTTAAATATTTATTCTTTAATATTTTAATTTTTCATATTTTTCTGCCTCGTTAATGTCTATTGTATATACATATTTTCTCTGGAATTAGTCCTTTAAAAAAATGGTTTAAAAAATGTAAATATTTAATGAACTTGTTACAAGAAATATAGTACACGTAAAAATGTAATATAAAATACTTAATGATTTTATACTTCTATTTCATTTATTTTTATTTTTCGTTTTAATTTTTTATTTTATTTCTTTATTATTTTTTTGATTTTAAGGTTTTAAGTCAGGAATGCTAAATTGGTTTGTAGTGCTGATTTAAAGTCAGTCGTGCTATTAACAATGTTAGTTCATTTTAAACAGAATACTAATAAATATAATGCAAATGTATTTACTAACACTCTATTTACGTGTGTGATTTGATTTATTATTTAGCAGGGAATTATAAAACATCGTATGCTTTCAGGTTCTCAGTCTACTAAAGTTCCTGGTCATTGAAAACCCAGAGGACAGCATGTTGAGAAATTCCATACCCCTATTGGAGCCTTTTCCTGACCGAGCGCACTTTAAAGAGCTGAGAGCCGCCCAACACGCTCTCAAATACAGCTCAGGGGCCTTCACTCTCAGACAGGTCAATATTGTAGTCTTTTCGGAATTGCTTTGTGGACTCGCATTTTTTACATTTTACATTTAGTCATTTATCCAAAACCACTTACAAATGTTAAAAATGGAAGCAATCAAGATAAACAAAAGAGCAATATGCAAGTTCTATGACTCTTCTTAAATAGCCTAACACAGTACATGTAGCAGTGTTTTTTAAATTTATTATATAATAAATAAAAAGACAATTCTTACATAGCCTCACACAGTACATGTAACAATTTTTTTGATGTAATAAATAAAAAAAGTAATGTAATAGAGAAAAAGAGCAGAGCAAGCTAGTGTTAGAGGTTGAAGTTGAGGATTGAGTTTGAAGTAATTAGTAGTTTCATGATCAAATGACACAGGTGATATAAGACAATTCTACTTTTCCCTTAAATTTTTGTTTTCTATTGCAGGAAATTGACCATTTTCTGTCTGTTACATCTTGTGATTCTTTGCCCTTGGCCCGTTTGGAGGGCTTGAAAGATCTACAAAGGCAACTTCACAGCCATAAACAGCAGATAGGACAGCTCTTGAAAGAATGCCCTGGTGAGAATCACTTCAGTGAGCACATTTAAATGTGCTAATGCTAATCGTTAAATGTCCTAATGCTTTGTGTTTGTTTAGCTGATCCCGCCAGCTGTATTTTGGTTAAGCTGGTCCTTAACCTTCTTCAGCTTTGCAAAATCGCAGCTAATCATCCTGGTGGAGGAGACATCTTGAGTAAGTGTTTTTCAGCATTGACGTGCGATATAAAAAAATAAAATAGCATTACAAGTGCAGTTTTTTATGTTAATGTTTAATGAAATATCAAGACCATTTTCGATTCTGAGAGCGCAGCAACTACTTTATACTTTGTTGAAGTTTTGATGTGATGTATGAAATAAGCAGTTTATCCTGTCTTTTATTATTTCACCATTTTGTTTTTATCATTTACTCTTAAGAGGCTGCTGGCCGGTGCCTAGGAGAACTTGGGCCAGTTGATTTGTCATCCATTGCCTTGCACCATGGGAAAGACCAGCTGTATGCTAGAGCGGCCGATTTGTTCCCTGACGTTCCTTTTCAGTGGATCTTCATCATCCTGAACTGCATGGACAATGCCCTAACACATCACAGGTACTTCATTACACCTTGACTATCAGATCATACACTTTCACTCTGTCCTTATCTCTAGACTTTGCTTTCTAATAGCATAAATTATGAATATAAGTGCTCCAGTTAGACTATAATTATCTTATCTGTTTTTATTTCAGTATTGAGGTGCGTCAGGCTGCTGGCATCTGTTTAAAAGACATCTTGGCTACACAGTGTGGGATTGAATTTGGGGAAATGTATAAAAGCAAAAGGGACCCTTTGCTGGCATACTTAAACCCCTTTCGCTCTACCAAGAAACGGGCGAGTCTTTCACAAAATCTTTTTAATGGACACTTTTGATTCCAACTGCATGCTTAAATGTTTGTGAACTCTTTTTATACAGGAGACCATCGTGAGTATGGAAGTGACCTCAGAGTCCAGACATAGGCTGGACAATGCTGAACTTTGGTTAGTGCAACCTGGTGGACACAAGGACTGGTTAAAGAACCTGTGTATGGCCCTGCTAGACAGTGGAGGTGTCCAAAATGAGGCTCTGCTTCTTACCAGACCTTTATGTGAGGTACACTGATAAAATAGTGGCCATGCTGTATTTTGAGGGTCTGTTTAACACATGAGTATTTGTCTCACCCAAAGTCTCAATGCAAATGCAACACAAAGACAAACTGCTCTATTACTGCTGTAGGTAAAAACAGACTTTTGTCAGAGGATGCTGCCACTCTTTGTTCATGATGTTCTTTTGGGAGATGTGGATGGTTCCTGGAGGCAGATGTTATCCACACACATCCAGAGTTTCTTCAGTCAGTGCCGTAGACCCTCCACACCCACCAGCCGCCCCACCACCCCTATGCTCTCTGATTCAGGTACAGAAATATATGATAAAAGCTGTTTCAATGCTATTGTCATTTTCATTGCTTACAAGAGAATGTTTTTTTTCTCTGTTTTAACAGGGAACAGTACTGATGTTGGCAACCACCAGAGCCAGATAGACAAAACCTCACTCCGCAGCATGCTGGCAGTCATAGACTATCTCAGGCAGCAGAGCCGTCCAGTGGAACCTGGAAGGTTGGACAAGTTTTATTAATTGAAGTTAAAATAAAAATCCACATTCGAATGCAAAAACGTGTGCGTCACACGGTCTTGTCAGTCACACACAAGATGCGATGTGTCACTGTCTTTGCATTTTAATGCTTTTCCATATTATCTAAATCCATATTATCATATCTAAATCCATATTATGTAAAAATAAGAATAACAGTGAAAACAATGAAAATGAGATTTATCTTGATTATTATTATTTATCAAATTTTTGTATGTAGGTGAGGGCGTTTGCGTACAGGTGACTGCATGAGCTCAGATATGGGAAAGACACCTCCATTATTTTCGATTAGATTGTTGATTTGAATTAATTTATGTAAAAGTAGACGCTAAGCTTTCAGAAAGACTACCTTGCTTTCATGTAGATTACATTATTGGATAATAATTTATATAATAACAATTTTTTATTTAATTTTGTTTATTTAAAAGTAGATTTTCAGACAGACCTCGCTTTTCATACAATATTTGTTTTCGATTTAAATTTATTTTAAAGTAGACACTTCAAGTATTCAGATGGATTACATAATCAGATAATATTAGTTCTTCGATTTAATTTGTTAATTTAAAAGTAGACACTTTCTATAGACATATTTCTCATGTTTATAGACATATCTATATGGTTTCTCTGAATCAGGTAAAACTGAAAGTGAATGCCAGCGCACAAAGGGTTAAAGACACTGCATTGAAATTTATTTTTAGACTGTAAATTTTAAATTCAATAATGGTTTTAGAAATGTTGAAATGATTTACTGTATGTAACACAAGTACTTTATAAGTAACTGTAATTAATGTACCCAGTAACAGTAATCCCTTACTTTACTTTTTCAGTGAATAAGTAATTTAATTACAGTAACACTGGTGTGATGTATGTACTGAATACACTGTTTGACATTATTTATTAAACTCAATGGCAAAATAAATAAGATGAATGTTGCTGATTGGAGCGATGACAAAACTTGTGTATCTTTTCAGTTTACTTTGTTGATCAATTGTAATGATATCTGGTTTAAAAAGTTAAAACACGTTGTTTCATTTTCACTGATTGTATACTGCAGTAATTTTGGATTAAAATTTGACGTTTTGTTTTTTAAAGTAAAGAATATGGGACGGTGTGTGATTCAAATTTTTGGCTGGATCTAAATTATCTGGAGGTGGCTGGAGCCGCTCAGATGTGTTCTGCACATTTCACTGCTCTCCTGTACTCTGAGATCTATGTGGACAAGATCAGATCCAACATGGAGCAAAGCAGAAGGTACTGTCAGTGACTCTCTTCTTATTGTTAGACCATGTGTATTGTTTGTATGCCATGTGTCAACTTAACTTGTACTGTAATCATAATCATAGCGCTCTGTACTCTAGATACATTAGTTGTTTTGAAGAGCCTTGTGGTGACCAGTTGCATGTGTTTGTCTCAGGTCACAGTCTCGTGTGTCGAGACGGATTATGTTTGAGGAGAGCAGCCAGACAATGTCCATCAGCAGTTTGAATGAAAAGAGTTTAGAAGACTCTGACATCAGTCTTCAGGTGGGTGATGGGAATCAGAGCATGCAAGTGGAATGGAGCAACCGCCATTTAGCTTTTTCTCTTAAAGCACATTGCAAGGCACACTCCTTACTATCATTTCTTGTTACATTTCTCTGCTCTTCACTGCAGTTTTCACTCTATGTTCTACTTACACTCTACTTAGAGTGCTAAGACACTCTGCTTCATTGATCATAACACAGTAAAATACTACACGGTACATGGTTTATTTTCCTGTGTCAGGATCTTCTGATTGAAGTGTACAGATGCATTGGAGAACCTGACAGCCTGTATGGATGTGGAGGAGGCAAGTTAATCAGTCCACTGACTAGGTGAGACTTCCCAGTTACAATTCATTGGCCTAGTCATGCATCCAAAAACAGGCCAATCAGAAGAGAGGATCATGAATAGTAATTAGGCCAAAATCGACCCGTTTTTGACAGAGCTCCTGAGTAAGGAGCTGTAAAGGCATATTGAGGATTTTGTTACTTATACCACAGATATATATTTTTAAGGACATCAACACCCAAAATAAAAGTATACTATATCGGACCTCCAATTTGATTTTCTCTAAAAGAAGAACGTCACAAACACCCAGGATGCTTAGAAAGTGAGTGTGAAACAGCCTAATTTAAATTTTTCATCTTCACACAAAATCATATTTACAAGCAACTTCATAAACCCAAATTATTATTATTTTTTTCACTCTTGATTAATGAATGATGATTAAGTCGACATAAAGCAGTGTTGACCCTATTTACTTTAATACACATTCCTGGCCTTATTATGAGTGATTTCTGTAGTTTAGTATTTTAGTTATATTAGTTTATAATATTTAGTTTTTTAACAAAATGTTATAACTTACAGCCTAACAATTACAGATCTCAGAAGTTGATGCCTGTGACATGACAATGTGACAATGTTTTTTTTTTTTTTTTTTTCTTTTTTGTGGTCTCCAGAATTCGAACATATGAACATGAAGCCATGTGGGACAAGGCATTAGTTTCATACGACCTCCACTCCAACCTTCCAGAGGTCACACGGCAGACCGGCATAGTACAGGTACATTTTTTTCCAAAAGTATGAGAATAATTGCAATTAAAATTTGTGGTCAACAGCGATTGCTTTGTGTCTTTCTCAGGGGCTGCAGAACTTTGGTTTGTGTAGTATTCTAAACACGTATCTTCATGGGCTGGAGAAAGAAGGGGTCGAGTGGGGTCCTGAACTTCGAGAGCTACGCTTTCAGGCAGCCTGGAGAAACACACAGTGGGACTCTGACCTGCCTGAGAGGTGGGACTTTTTTTTTATTTGCACTCTTTAACCATTATTATACATTAGAAGAGGTTTGCGTTAGGGTTATGGTAGAAACCTGTCAGTCAGATTTTATCGTACCTTTTATTCTGTGGTATATATATAGTCTAATCTGTCACTAAAAATGTATAATTAAATATAAAAATGTGAGATTAGAAAATCTAATTGTTATTTGAATTTTCAGAAATGAGAAGTTGAAGCCTGGCATCAACGAGTCCTTGTTCAATGCCATTCATGCTTTGAGAGACAAAGAATTTTCCCTCTTTGAGCAAACCCTCGACTACGCCGGTAACTAGACTTCTCATACCTATATCAAGGCTTGTTCATACCAAAAACAGTAACTTTAACTTTGTAATCATTTTTCTTATTATATGAGAATGCAAGAAGTTCACCCCACAACTGTAATTATAAAGAAAGAGGAACATTATCAATATATTTTTTTCCTCCCAGGTAACGAATGATAAAAACATTGACCGATAAAACATTTTATGCGTTTGTGTTTTGTCAGAGGCCGTGAGGTTGAGGAGTTGTGTCGTGGTAGTCTGGAGGCTGTGTCTTCGCTCTATCCGTCTCTCTGCAACCTGCAGAGAATTAGTGAACTTCAGAGCGTCGAGGAGCTTTTCTCCAGGTCATATTCCACGTTTTAATTTTCGAATCATAAAAGCAAAAGCTCTATTTCCTAACTAAAGTCTTAAGAAATGTACAGTAAGGAATTAAAAGTGTTATTGTGAATGTTTCTGTATTATGTCTAGGTCATTTCTTTGCTGTTTAGAATTGCCCCTGCTATTTGTGGTAGAAACAGCGTTATTCTTACTGATATAGTCAATTCAACACAAAATATTTGTGTGTTCTGGTGGCACAGCTCAGGGTGGATGCTAGTTTAATGGCATGAAAAGTGTGCTTATTATATTTCAGCTGGTTGTAAGGCAACATTCTCACATTTGTTTAGTTTAAAGTACAAAAATAACTAAATAAATCTAAATAACGAAATAAAACTTAATAAATACTATAGTCATATAGAAAAAACCTAATTAATAACGAAAATAACGTAAAAAAGTACTAAAACTTTAAAATTAAATCTAATTAATATATTAATAATAGTATATAAGTTGTAAGTTTTACTAAAAGAAAAAAACACTGGTTCTGAGCCAACCTTGCTACTGTCATTAAAATCTATGGAAATATTAACGAATAGCTATTATGTAGACATCAGAAAACTTTAAAATTAGTTTTACTAAGCTGATGTTCTTAAAACAAGAGAACAAGACACAATACATTTTTGTAATACCGTAGACCTACGCATTATTAATATTATTTTTCTATTTGACAGGCCTGTAACCGATTCCAGCCTAAATAAAGTGTACAGGAAGTGGCAGCAGCACTCAGATCTCTTAACCGACAGTGATTTCAGTCTGGTCGAGCCCATCCTAGCCCTGCGCTCCTCCATTCAAGAAACATTGATTTCCTCAGAGACTGATCCAGAAAAGAAGAACTACCTGATCTCTGCCTATTCCTCCCACCTGATGGAGCTGTGCAAGCTGGCTCGTTCTGCGGGCAACACACAGGTCTCTCTATGTTGCTCTTTAATTTCATTTTTTAATTTTAAGGGGCATTACAACTTTCATGCTCGAGATGGCTATTGCTGTAATAGTAGTATATGCTTGAGCCCATCTGTATCTGCAATATAAATTGCATGCCATTTCCTTTGTAGAATGGCATATACAGCTATGTTTGGTTTATCAGACACTACCAAAAATAAATCTGCAGAGTTTTTTGTGTAATCATTCACAGACACAACTGCTTCAGATGATTCAGTACATGCAGGAACTGAATCATTCAAACTGATTTGAACTAATTCAGACTGTTTTGCAAAGAGTGATTAATTTACGATTGTAACATCACTTATAAAATGACACATCTTGCATTAATGGAATATGCATTTCTTAAATGCATAGTTGACAAAAATGCTAAAAATTGTAATGTTTATCTGCTTACCCCCAAGGTATCCAAGATGTAGGTTGACTTTGTTTCTTCAGCAGAACACAAACAAAGATTTTTAACTCAAACTGTTGCAGACTGTCAGTCATATTATGCAATGCCTTATAAAATCCAAAACCAAACTGAACCCTGCGGCTTGTGGCGATAGATTGATGTCCTAAGACGCAAAACAATGACAGACTGCAACAGTTTGTGTTTTACTGAAGAAACAAAGTCACCTTCATTTTGGATAACCCTGGGGGTAAGCAAATAAACATCATATTTTCATTTTTGGGTGAACTATACCTTTAACATGTATTGCATCTACAATGAAGTAACGAGAGGAACATCATCATTGTTACCTTTAGCCTATAAAACTTATATAAAACAGAATGTTTTTATTGCAGAAAAACCTCTTATAGGTGTAAATATCAAGGGCATTCTTATTTCCCATTTTATGACTGCTTTAATACCTTATAAACTTATTTAGCTTGAAAGAGATTTTTGTGGTATATGTCATGAAATAAAACCCTTTTTTTGGTTATATAATGCAAAGACATTTATTTTCTGCATATGTTCTTCTAGCTGGCAGAGCGCGCCGTTTTCCACATGAAGCGTCACAGCCCGGTAGGTGGTGGTGGTGGCGGCGGCAGCGGCTCATGGGCCTGGCAGCTGGAGGAGGCACAGGTGTTCTGGGTGAAGAAGGAGCAAGGGCTGGCTTTGAGACTACTCAAACAGATGATCCATAAACTAGAGGATCTTGTGAGTTGAAGTGTGGTTAAGGTGGCATTCACAGTCCATTTCACAGGTGTAGATAATGCCAGATGTTCCAATTTCTTGTGTATCTACTGAATAGCTCTGTGTGTGAGCAGGTGTGTGTGAATCCTGCTGTGGTGCCGGTGTATTCAGAGTGCTTGAGACTGTGTGGAAACTGGCTAGCTGAATCCTGTCTGGAGAGCCCTGCTGTCATACTGGAGAAATATCTGGAGAGGGTAAAGCGCTCACATATTCTGCAAGGCGTCATACAAAGAAATAAATTGATTTCAGTCAAATATATCATCATAACTGTGTACCGCTGCATAAATAATTGATGTGGTTCCTAAAAGTAAAGATTTAAGGGATCCTTAATAGTTATATGTGACCATGGACCACAAAAGCCATGAGTCATGAGTGTAATTTTTTTAAAATCGAGATTTATCATTATAAGCCGAACAAATAAGCTTTACGCTGATGTATGGTTTGTTAGAAACTGACAACATTTGGCCAAGATACAACTATTTAAAAATCTGGAATCTAAGGGTGCAAGAAAAATGGAAATATTGAGAAAGTCGATTTAAAGTTGTCCAAATGACGTTCTTCGCAAAGCATATTACTTATCAAAAACAAAGATATATCAAAATATCTTAGTTAAGAGGGCCAAAATATGAACGATAAAAATTAAAACAGTCATATCTATCACAATCACGATTTTTCATAGTAAAAATGCTGCCCTATAATCAAAGGCACGGTCATGTTCTTTGTGTTTGGTTTAATGATCTGTTGTTGTTGAACAGGCTGTGGAGGTCATTGAGAACCACAGTGGAGATTCAAACACTAAACTTCAAAGCCAGAAGACCCCGGCTTTCTTTTCGCTTGCCCGTTTCTCTGATGCGCAGTACCAGAGCATCGAAAACTACATGAAGTCATCCGAGTTTGAGAACAAGCACGCTCTTCTGGAAAAGGCCAAGGAGGAAGTTGGCCTGATGCGGGAGAAGAAGGTCGGCAACAACAGGTCAGCGTAAAAGGAATCTTTACAGATTACGAAGACTATACAATATACATGGTGTATATATAATATATTGTGAAAAATTTGTTTTGATTGTTATTGTGCAGATACACAGTGAAAGTTCAGAGGGAACTAGAGCTCGATGTCAAGGCACTGGCTAACCTTAATGCAGACCGCAACCGCTTCCTCCTCAAAGCTGTGGAGAACTACATTCAGTGCCTGGAACTGGGAGAGGAACATGACACCTGGGTCTTCAGACTGGCCTCCCTCTGGCTGGAGAATGCTGACGTCAGAACCGTAAATGATATGATGAAGGTATAACAACATCTTCCGTCTTTTGCCCGTAAAAACCTGACATATGAAATAATAATCAGAAAATTTTAATTTATTGAAACTTTAGATTTTGAGTAGCATATTTGATTCATCAGACTTAAGTGACTCAAGGAGGAAAAAAACACAAAGCGAACAAAATCTGAAATGAATGCAGTTGCTAATATTAACATGGACAAAAAATTCTAATAGCTTATCATTTAAATCAGTCAGAGTATTATAATTGTGCAACAGTCAATTTATATAAAATGCATTTAAATATCACTCTGTATCTCCTAATAATATGTTTTGGTAAGAAGATGTTTTAACTCTTAATCGTATGAAAAAAATAATTCAATGATGATTGAGAGATGTAAAAATAAGAGATGTTATACCATTAATGTCTTCAGTTAAATATTAAAATGTTTACAAAAATAATAACAAATAAAATTTGGATTTCTTTTAAGAGAAAGTAGTTTAAGAGAAAATACATAATCACATATTTTAGGTGGGCTGAGACTAATGCCCCTCTAAATAGACTCACCCTTCAATTCTGTGTTGTAATTTGTTCGTTTATATTAGCGTGGCGTAAAGAAAATCCCATCATATAAGTTCCTGCCCCTGATGTATCAGTTAGCGGCTAGAATGGGCACCAAAGTGGCCAGCTCCATGACCTCACAGGACGTGGGATTCCATCACGTTTTAAATGACGTAACGTTCATCTCCTTTTTTTTTTATTCAGTATTTTAGCCTTACGGTTAACCTCAAAATGTACACTCACATCTGAAATGTGTTCTGCCATCAGCTGATCTGTCAGGCTTCTCTTGACCACCCCCATCACACTCTATTCATCATCTTGGCACTGGTCAACGCCAACAAGGATGAGAGTTTTTCTCGCAGCCGTTTGTCCAAGAGCACTGCACGCCAACCTTCACCTCTGGACCTGGTATGAGAACTCAAAACTCTGTTAAACTATTAATTAATCGCATCAAAAATAGGTTTTTGTTTACATAAACGTGTGTATTGTGCATATTTATTATGTAGATATAAATACGCACATATACAGCATATATTTAGAAAATATTTACATGCATTAGCCCGATCTGACTTATAATTCCTGTTATCAGTTGAGTTATAGTAAATGTTAAATTTGTTAAATAATGACAATTTAAAATGCTAAAATATTAAAATTAACTGACCCTTTACCAATATAATTATCATCACTGCACGCTGCTCCACAAGATGATAGGCAAACAGTGTCTGAGCTGCATTTCTGCTGCCTGTCTCAGGTTAGAGTGGCGCTAAGCGGTCATCGCTATCAACATTTAAAAACTCTCATTTCAAAACCAAAAACTGAATCTGTACGAAACGTCATTGTAACATAGTTAGTCATAGGGATGCATACAGTCAATTTGGTAATTCTGCACAAAATTTTACTTTAGTATCGGATCGGTATTCGGTGTTAGCCAATACTGAATGTCAGGAATCGGAATCAGTATCGGAAGCAAAAAATGCCATTTGGAGCATCCCTAGTACATATTTATATTCATAGAATTTATATAATATATTGAATATGTAAATATTTACGTGCATGCGTTTGTATTTATATATACATAATAATGCATACAATATACATAAAGTATACCCAGTACACACACACACACGTTATGTAAACAAGAACTTTTGTTTTGGATGTGATATATCACGATTAATCATTTGACAGCACCGATTAATATTTGTAATAGTCATTTACAACTAAACCTCTGTTATGAGAAATCATTTCTGCACCGATCTTGAGTTTTTTCTAGTGATGATGTCTAAATGCTATGTAGAAATTAAGACATTTTACAGTGGTGTGTCTTTAAAACCTTTTTTAAATGTGTTGGCATATAGGAACGGGCTAATGTCGCTCGTAAGATTATTGATGAGGTTCGTAAAAAGAGAGCCAAGATGGTTCAAGACATTGAGATGCTTTGCAATGCCTATATTACTTTGGCATATATGGACGCCAGTCGCCATAAAACTGAAAAGAGTGAGTACAAATGATTATAGTTGTTTTCTGTCAGCTCTGTATGTGAATTTAAGGCTTACTCCACCTCTAAAATACACATTTTCTCATTAATCATCTATCCCCATATCATTCCAAACCTGTAAAATCTTCAGTTGTCTGAATTTGAGATATTTTAGATGAAAACCAGGGGGCTTGTGACTGTCCCATTGACTGCCAAGTTAATACCACTGTCAAGGATCCAGTAAAATATGAAACCCATTGTCAGAACAGTCCATTTGTCATCAGTGGTTCCATTAGAATTTTATGAAGTGATGAGAATACTTTTTGTATGCAAAGAAAAAAAAAACTTCAATAATTCATCTCCTCTGTGTCTCTTCACATCACCATAGCTCCATTTTAGAGAATATCCTCTGAATGCCCTACGTACAATATTCAGCGTGTCTTCTGTGTCTTGACAGTGGCATTGACTTGGCAGTCAATGGGATAGTCACAAGTCTCCTTATTTTCATTTAAAATATCTTTAATTGTGTTCAGAGGAAAAACATAGTTAATGACAGCATTTTTGTTTTGGGGTGGAGTATCCTTTTTTGCACTATAAAAACTTGGTTTCACGCTATTTTTAATCTATAAATCAACAAATCCAGTGTTTATTGATAACTAATATGAATGTTGTATGTTGATTTTGAGCTGTCTCAGACCCATATGACTGTAAAACCAAAATTATATTCTGGTAGCTCTTTCTCTCACAATATAATTGAAAGTGTTGAAAGTGTAGACATACGTGAGTAAATATTTAAACATTATGTTAGTCTTTGCTACCCACCTCAGCATTTTTCTTTGTCACATTTTAATATTTCAGATCATCAAGCAAAATCAATTATTAATCAAAGATAACACAAGTAAACACAATATGCAGTTGTGCCTGACAAATTGGCATAGACCAAAAAATCCTCAAAAGGTGTGATGAGATCATGTTGAGATCCCAAGAAATTCAGGAAGAAATGAGAAAGAAATTAATTAATATCTATTAGTCTGGAAATGGTTATAAAGCCATTTCTAAAGCTTTGGGACTCTAGCGAACCACAGTGAGAGCCATTATCCACAAATGGTAAGAATATGGAATAGCCTTCCTAGGAGTGGCCGGCTTACCAAAATTACCCCAAGAGCGCAGCAACGATTCATCCAAGAGGTCACAAAAGACCCCACAACAACATCTGAAAATGGGCTGCATGGTAGAGTTCCAAGACAAAAACCTCAGCTGAGCAAAAAGAACATAAAGGCTCATTCGGTTTTGCCAGAAAACATCTTGATGATCCCCAAGAAAAAATATTGGGCCGATGAGAAAATATTGGACCGATGAGACCAAAGTTGAACTTTTTGGAAGGTGTGTCTCACAGCTTTTCAGAAAAAGAACATTGTAACAACAGTAAAGTATGGTGGTGGTAGTGTGATGGTCTGGGGCTGTTTTGATACTTCAGGACCTGAAAAACTTGCTGTGATAAATAGAACCATGAATTTTGCTGTCTACTAAAAATCCTGAAAGACAGTGTTCAGCCATCTGTTCATGACCTCAAGCTGAAACGAACTTGAGTTCTGCAGCAGGACAACGATCCAAAACACACCAGCAAGTCCACCTCTGAATGGCTCAAGAAAATGTAGACTTTACAGCTGTAACAGACAACAAGGTATCGAAAACGCTTGATCGCGGTTGTTGCTGCTAAAGTGGCCCAACCAGTTATTCAGGGTTTAGGGAGCAAGCACTTTTTCACACAGGGCCAAGTGGGTTGGGATTTTGTTTTCCCTTTTTTAAAAAAGTTCATTTAACAACTGCATGGTGTGTTATCTTCAATTAATATTTAAATTAGTTTGATGATCTGAAACATTAAAATGTAAAAAAACACTTTCACACAACTGTATGTGTAATAATAATAATTTTTTCTTAGTTTTTTTTGCATAACGCATCAAATAAATCAAATATATAGTATCCTGTAGTGGACTAATAATTTAACTTTTTTTTTTTAAGATCTGTTTTTTAATCACTGAATTTGAAATACTTGTATGTTAAGTTCATTTGGATAAAATCACCGGTTATTGTTTTATGTTTTCTATCAGTGTTTATTGTGCTTTGCAATGTGAGTCGTTTAAAAAAGTGGAACAGAATGACTGTTATGACTGACTGATATACTGTTAAATGATTCTGTTCTGTGCAGAAGCCATACCTATTCCACCTGAACAACCCATCATGCAAATCAAGGACCTTGATGATGTCATCATTCCCACTATGGACATCAAGGTGATAAATGTTAGCGAGTTTCTCTTTTTTGTTAGAGAAACTGTACACTTGATTACTTAAGCTGGTTGTATATGTTGGCATTTCTTTCAGGTGGATCCATCAGGCAGATATGAAGACCTCGTGACTGTCAGGTCTTTCAAACCTCACTTTCACTTGGCTGGAGGCGTCAACCTACCCAAGATAATCGATTGTGTGGGTTCAGATGGCAAGAGCAGGAGACAGCTAGTGAAGGTCTGGTTTTAAAAAGAGCACGCATCGCTTTTTCAGAATTGTGCTTTTTGCTGACTTTTTTTAAAATGTATGGTTTGTTGGTCAGTCTTTAATGCTCAAATCTGAAGTGAATTTGTGTGTTGTGACACAGGGTCAGGACGATCTGAGGCAGGACGCGGTCATGCAGCAGGTCTTTCACATGTGCTCCACGCTGCTGCAGCGCAACGCAGAAACTCGTAAAAGGAAACTCAACATCCGCCGTTACAAAGTAAAGACACCATTAATACACTATTCTACTACATCCATTTTAATTGTTTAATACTACTAGTTATTGGTGTTGGTAATGTATGTCTGCTTATTAGGTCAAATGCCCAGTGTACATTTTTTTTTTTTTTAGCTATAGTATACGTACTGTAAACTTGACTTCATCAGCATTGCTCTGTGTGTTTACAAAAGGTGGTGCCGTTTTCCCAGCGCAGTGGTGTTTTGGAGTGGTGCTCTGGCACCGTGCCCATTGGAGAGTTTCTGGTCGACCCACAGAAGGGGGCTCACAAACGCTTCCGCCCTCAGGACTGGCCCAATATGTCCTGTCGTAAGAAAATGATGGTATTGAGTTTAATTGTCTCGTTCATTTTTACAGTCATTATACTATTAATAGTCCTAAACATAAGAGTACAAGACTGAATTTATGCAAATGTTCAAATAAATTAATTAGCTGATTGTCTTCTGTAGAACTGATTTAAAGCTGAAAGATTAATTTTTCTGTTATCTACTTATTAGTACTTTTCGCCCTTTTGCTCTTAATGCATTGTTTTTCCTTCTAGAGATTGTCTCCACAAAAAGATTATTTATGAAGCATTCTGTTCTCGTTGCAACGATGTAGGAAGCTCAACGGCTGGAATTTGATGACAAACTCCAGGCTTTCACTGAGGTGTGTCAGAACTTCCGGCCAGTATTCAGATACTTCTGCATGGAGCGCTTTCTGGACCCTGCGGTGTGGCTGGAGAGACGGCTAGCATACACCCGCAGTGTGGCCACCTCTTCTATTGGTACACACACTTACACACATAATTGCATTTTTGACCATTTTAAATTTAGCCATATTATGCCATGTGCCATTTCTGTGGGACAGAAAAGTGCTGCATTTGGCCTCAGATTTTCACTTGTAACAGTATTATTTTATGGCATTTTTTTATTTCTGACAGTTGGTTACATCGTTGGCCTGGGCGATCGGCACATTCAGAACATTCTTATTGATGAACAGACCGCAGAACTGGTCCACATAGACCTTGGTATGTGTACGCAGAAAAGTACGGCTGCAGAACATCTTTGCTGTCTTCATGTTTTCATTTTCGCCTTCATCGTTTTTCCACACAGGTGTTGCGTTCGAGCAGGGCAAAATCTTGCCCACCCCTGAGACGGTTCCCTTCAGACTGTCTCGAGACATTGTGGATGGGATGGGCATCACAGGGGTGGAGGGCGTCTTCAGGAGGTCAGTCTTCAGTAGGCGACCCTTGGTTTTTTTCATACTCAAGTCATACTCATTTCTTCATACCCCTCTAGCCGATTTCTCAAAGCCCTTTTCATTGGCTACACATGGAAAAACTAAATCATAGGTTCTTAACTGTCTTACACTACACGGCTAACCTGCTCTGGTTATTCTGGGTAAGAAACTGAAAAGCAGTTCATAGTGAAAGAAAATTTCCCAGCTTGTGCTGGTTGTTATTTTAATATATATAATTCATATGAGTTATTTATTATATATTATATCCGTAATGCATTACACATAATCAGTTATATTTTAACATGAAATAATATTTGACTTTTGATTTAAATTAATAGAAATATGTACTGTATCACTTTACAATAAGGTGTCATTTGATAACATTAGTTAATGTATTCCTTAACGTGAATGAACAATGAACACTGCATGTATTGCACTCTATTAATCTTGTTAGGTTGTTGGATAATAAAAATATAGTCTTGCATTGTTAGTTCATGTTAGCTCACAATGTATTACCTAATGTTAACAAGTTTTGATGTAATCTTTTTGAGCCTAGAGCCTATTGAGCCTATTATATATATACAGTGGCCACCACTAATATTTGCACACTTGGTAAATATGAGCAAAGGTGTCTGTGAAAATATATCTGCATTGTTTATCCTTTTGATCTTTTGTTTAAAAAATTCACAAAATTCTTAGCTATTAACTGTTATCAACACCCCAAGCTTTTAACATTGAATAAAATGCGGAAGAAAAAGAAGATGTAAAGAAGATGTCCAGGACCTCCAGCAGAAATAATAAGACCATCAAATATTCAAGAGTATATTTCATTGTACACACGGGGTACTTTTTTATCCATGTGTTCACCTAACCCATCTTGTTTTTAGTTTCACTATCCCTAACCCATCTTTGAAATCCCTTAATTATTTCCCTGATGTATTTTCAATTATTTTGTCTCAGTCACTTTCTATTTTGTGAAGCTCAACAATCTTGTTCTGCATACGAGAACTTTATTGTTTGGTTTTACTTCTTGTGATGCATAATTGTGGCAAACATGTATTGAAGAAAAACATCATGAGATTCTTTTCCTATTTTCAATTGTTTTACTTCAGTGATGGATTAGAATTTTAAGATTTTTTTTTAATGAAAGATCAAAAGGATAAACAATGCAGATTTATTTTCACAGACACATCTTCAAGAGAAAAGTACATTTTGAGTCTGTTGTGAGAAGTAAAATCATGTTTATAAAGCACTTTATGCAATATAGTGTTGTATGCAATATCGTTATAAAATTCATCAATTATAAAACAAATTCAACTTTAGTAGTTGTACAGGAGAGTCTCCATTATATTATAACTCAATTTAGTTCAGTGTTCAGTAACAGCGTCAGTCTTGCAATGTTAGTGTCATTATCCTGCTTAAATTTAGTTCCAGTGTTGTTCTCCTTTGATAGAGGCAGTTCGGTGAAATCCGTAAAATTATTGAATATTAACACTTTAACCCAAGGTGCAAATGAGTCAAACTGACACTCTCCATGGTCTGTGTGATTGGCTGTTTGCTACAGGTGTAACGTTTTCAGGTGCGCAGTTTAGGTAACTGAATCAAATCCTGAAAAAGTTGAATTTCTTTGGTTTTGGCAACACCAAAACCTACCCTGAAACTCCAAGTTTGTTCGTTTAGCTTTGTGTAACAGGTTACTGAAATGTGGGATTTCAGATGTTTTGTGACATAATTTACTTAGGTTTCTGTGAAACAAAGTGATTGTTTCTATTATTATATCATGCAGATGTTGTGAGAAAACAATGGAAGTTATGAGGAGTTCTCAGGAAGCCCTGTTGACCATTGTTGAGGTAAACATAAATTAATTCTTCACATCTCGTACCGGACAGGTGTCATTTGTCAGTAAATTAATGCTGCTTTTATATTTTTTGTGCAGGTGTTGCTTTACGACCCTCTGTTTGATTGGACCATGAACCCTCTGAAGGCCTTCTACCTGCAGCAACATGATGAGCATGCAGAGCTCAATGCCACCCTCAACCCCACACCTGGAGGAGACGAGATCGACGCCCAGCGCAAGGCCAGGTATTGCATCTCTAAACACTCCTCGACTTCAACTTCCTTCTGTCTGGAGCCCAGCTTTACAACACACGGGGGAAACACACAAGGCTTTACCGAGTCTCCTGTGTTCTGTTCTGTGAATACATCCTTTTTTATTTTCTCTGAAATAATGTCACACATATTGAATATGAGGCACTGAAATGTGATATTGAGAATGAACAAATACCAACTTTTCACTCCAATACATTTTTTTAGCATTTACTTGGATTAATGTTGAAGGATTAAAAGTGATGTTAAAAGTGAAATCATCTTCTGAATTGAGGTGACAATGTGAAGCGACTTCTGTTTATTGAACCTTTAGTAAAAAAAAAGGGGTGGGGGAAACAGAAAACATACTTAAATTTTGTTCAGAGGCCCACATAGAGCAAAAATATGCATATTTAGGTAAGAAATTTGATGGCTTGTAGTGTAATCAATAAGAACTTTAAACTGTATAACAGACTGCTTAAATATAATATGTCATACTGAGATGGTATTTCAATGATAGTTTTTATAGTGGGGAACAAATTATATAATGCAGTGTAATGCATGATAATTGAGAGAGTACAAATAAACATTCAGTAACACTTAAAGTCGTAATATTTAATTGATTAAAAGAATTTATACTACGGGGCTGTTGAATGCGTGAATCTGATCGGTTAAGGAAAGTTCTAAGTTGTGCGATTGTTTTCGAGGAACCGCAAGACGCTCTTCGACCGCTTTACAGTTCCATACCACTTCCCCAAATAATTTATTTCAAAGGTTTTTCAACAGCAAATTAAGATTTCAGAACATAAAGGCACATGTACCACAATCTGAAAATTTTTACGTGTGTGAAAAGTCTTCATTATCAGTGAGATGAGAGAAGGTATGTAGTAGCGATATTTTTGTCAGACATCTTTTGATATATTTGAAGTATTTTAGAGGTCTTAGAAATTTGCCATAAGCTAGGCTTTATAAGGTTAAATTGATGACATCTCTCTTGTAAATGTGCTAAAATGATTGTGACAGAAAGATCTGATTCAGAAGGACTTAGAGCCAAGGTGAAAATTCAAGCTCAATAAATAAGTTAAAAACCATTTTACATTTAAAAAGTACAGATGCGGTTACAGTACTTTGCCTTTGTATGGCAGTGAAGAGTCAGTAAGAGAAAAAGCATGCAATACACACACACTAATTTGAAGAAAGGCTTGATTATGCATTAAGCTTACATACACATATTTACCATTTCCCTATTGCAAGGCCATAACATCGTTTATTTACATGCTTTCTGCAATACAGATTTATTTAAAGGAGCAAAGACTGCTTCACAGCATAGACGTGACTTCTCTTATGCGCTGATGTGTTGTGCGTTTCTGCAGTGACAGCCAGAGCTTTAATAAAGTGGCGGAGCGTGTGCTACTCAGGCTGCAGGAGAAGCTGAAGGGCGTTGAGGAGGGGGCGGTGCTCAGCGTGGGCGGCCAGGTAAACCTCCTCATTCAGCAGGCAATGGACCCCAAAAACCTCAGCCGCCTCTTCCCTGGCTGGCAGGCCTGGGTCTGACACACTTTTCTGTCTGGATGTAGCACTTTTCCACTTGATAAAGCAATCGCACGCCGAAGAAGATAAATGTAAATTTGACGATAGAATTGTAACAAATAGCAAGTGCAGTGCAACTCTCTTACGACTGGTATGAATGTCCATCTTTAATACTTGTTGCACTAATAGTCCATAATTGAATGAAATATATTTAGTACTTAGCAATGATCACTATAGCTTAACACTTATGGCGAACACCTGAACAGTCTGTAGAACCGTTTCGGTGATGTTTTGTAAAAAAAAAAAAAAAAAAAATAAAAAAATTGAATGATAATGATTCTGCAACAAAAATGCTGAAAAACACCACAAGCTTTGAATTGTTTGTATAAAAAAGGTCACTTGAAAAAAGTGATCATTTTTTGGTTCAATTGGTATGGTCCACTTTATTGCTTATACTGTAAATGTGGTTTTCATGGCATATTTGATGCACAATAAATCACGTTTAAACCGTTTAAGTCTTCATTTTGTCCAACATTTTAACTTTTGTGTTTTTAACATTTGGTGAAATTACATTTCATTAAAACGCATAAATATGTCTACAGCAAATGACTGAATACTGGACTGTCGTACAAAACTAAACGGGAATTAAAATTTCAGTACACCCCTTTCATAGAACATATTAGAAAAACGTGTTTATGATATAATCAAATGTACATGTTATTCCATGTAAAACTATTGGTATATAAAGAAGAAAAGAATTATATTAAAAGGTAATTCATGCATCTATTTATCTCTTATTTTACAATAAAACTAAACACTTCACTTTAAGATAAAAAAATATTTTAAAATGCTGTAGTAAAAAGATAAGGAGACCACATGCATGAACAATATGCTGCTGTTTAAAGTGTTTTCTGTTTATTGAATAACGTTAGCATAGGAATAGGATGTTAGTTGCTTTGGTATTAAACCTGCAGTCTTTAACACTGAATCGGGTTTAAAGTTACATAAGGTCAATTCTGAAGAAAGGATTCGTTTTTTAATCAATTTTTTTCGTATTGACAATATTTATACCAGCTCAGTGATTAAGGACTAGCTTTTCTTCTTTCACAAGCTGTGACAAATAAAACATGAAAGTTATTCTGATGTTAGTGTTTTTTTTGTTTGTTTTTGTAGCATTTCATATATGAAATCAAAAAGTGGACACGATTAGACGCTAAGTGGTCTTTAAGAATTGACTACATTAATTTTAAATACAAAAATACAGTGCTTGGTTGTTGCTCTCATATAAAATGTATGCAAAACCTAATGAACTTTTACACTAACAAAAAAAAAAAAAAAAAAACATACAGGTATTGGTCATATAATTAGAGTATCATCAGAAAGTTGATTTATTTCACTAATTCCATTCAAAAAGTGAAACGTTCAAATGTTTTTCTTTTCATTTGATGATTATAACTGACAATTAATGAAAACCCTAAATTCAGTATCATAAAATTTGAATATTGTGAAAAGGTTTAATATTGAAGACACCTGGTGCCAGACTCTAATCAGCTAATTAACTCAGAACATCTCTCAGTCTAGTTCTGTAGGCTACACAATCATGGGCAAGACTGCTGACTTGACTGATGTCCAAAAGAAGACCAATGACACCTTGCACAAGGAGGGCAAGACACAAAAGGTCATTGCAAAAGATGATGGCTCTTTACAGAGCTCTGTGTCCAAGCACATTAATAGAGAGGCGAAGGGAAGGAAAAGATGTGGTTGACAAAATGTGTACAAGAAATAGGGATACCCTCACCCTGGAGAGGATTGTGAAACAAAACCCATTCAAAAATGTGAGGGAGATCCACAAAGAGTGGACTACAGCTGGAGTCAGTGCTTCAAGAACCACTACGTACAAACGTATGCAAGACATGGGTTTCAGCTGTCACATTCCTTGTGTCAAGCCACTTTTGAACAACAGACAGCGTCAGAAGCGTCTCGCCTGGGCTAAGGGACTGGACTGCTGCTGAGTGGTCCAAAGTTATGTTCTCTGATGAAAGTAAAGTTTGCATTTCTTTTGGAAATCAGAGTCTGGAGGAAGAGAGGAGAGGCACAGAATCGACGTTGCTTAAAGTTTCCACAGTCAGTGATGGTTAGGGGTGTTGGTTCACTGTGTTTTCCTAGGTCCAAGGTCAACGCAGCCGTATACCAGGAAGTTTTAGAGCACTTCATGGTTCCTGCTGATGACCAACTTTTTTGGAGATGCAGGTTTCATTTTCCAACAGGACTTGGCACCGACACACAGTGCCAAAGCTACCAGTACCTGGTTTACGGACCATGGTATCCCTGTTCTTATTTGGCCAGCAGTCTCGACTGACATTAACGTATTGTGAAGAGGAAGATGCGATATGCCAGACCCAACAATGCAGAAGAGCTGAAGGCCACTATCAGAGCAACCTGGGCTCTCATAACACCTGAGCAGTGCCACAGACTGTTCGACTCCATGCATCGCTGCAGTAATTCAGGCAAAAGGAGCCTCAACTAAATATTGAGTGCCGTACATGCTCATACTTTTCATGTTCATACTTTTCGGTTGGCCAGGATTTCTAAAAATCCTTTCTTTGTATTGGTCTTAAGTAATACTCAAATTTTCTCAAATACTGAATTTGGGGTTTTCATTAGTTGATTAGAACATTTTAAATATATCGGTCTGCGTGTGATGAATGAATACAATATACAAGTTTCCCTTTTTCAAAGGAATTGGTGAAATCAACTTTTTAATGATATTCTAATTATATGACCAGCACCTGTATATGTTCAAGTCGATTTAATGCATTCGTGACAAAAATAATGATTCATGCTGATACTGTCTAAAACTTTGCTTTGTTTCGAGATTTGTAGAGGTTGCTGTATGCCTGAATATAAGCACATTTTTACTCCTGATAGCAGCATACCGTCTCTACTGTACACATCTGCCTACTACAGTATCCCATGAGACTGTTAGCCACATACTGTACAATCTCTGCTTCATTAATCAATGTGTCGGTGCGGTTAATGAAGTTATCAAGAGCGAACGAGTCAGTGAAAGGACTGGAGTTGAGCTGCAGGATGATTAGAGCTGCTTTAGGTTCATTAGTGGCTTCATGAGGCAAACCTACTTAAAACAGCAGCAGAGAGGCTCACATAACTCACAAAAAGACTCGAGTCTGCCTGCATATGTGTGCGCAGTTGAGACATTCCCTCTTGATGTATTCAAGGCTGATTTCAGACAAGAGTACATGTTCATATCATATTTACACTTCTCTTGTAATGCAAGAACATTATTTAATATTTGCAACATCGCACTGGCTGCACAAACCAGCCAGTCTGTTTATAAGCTGTCGGTTAACCTCCAACAGCTTGCTAAGTCTGTAAGAAGAAACGTGAAAGATGAGAAAAAAAGTCATGAAAGAAATTTGAAGACGAAGTGGTCACTTCTCAATTATGGGTGTTTAGAATCTGTTCGTAAGCTGTTTGTAATGGTCATATGCTTTATCTATAAATACGGAATCATATTAAGTATGGAAAAAGAATGTTCATTCGGGATATAGAAATGTAGTGTAAAGTGTAGTGTACATTTTAATACCCAGGATTAACGGTTAACAGTGTGAAGCATTAAACAAGACAACCCAAGTTTGCATTAATCTGGGGTTTAGAAATATTTTATATTTTGAAATACTGAAAAGCCTTAGAATCTAATAGGAATAATTCAACCACGGTTCCAGAACAAATCAAGTTTGACAGTTTATTCACCAGTTAGGGATACACGTGTAAATTCATGACTTGAGAAATAAAAGATCAGTCCAAAATCAATTACACAGATAAATCATAAAAGCACAAAAACAGGTCAGAGGTGCATACCTGGAAATACAAATACAAATTGCAAATGTGCAGAGGTTTTGGATAAAGATTCTCTTCTCCCATCTTCCTTAAAAACGCACATCAGAGAAATGAGAAATTCAAGGAAAATGATTTGATTTCAGATCAGATCTCTTTCAAATCTTAGGGGTCAAGTCTTATCTAAGGTTAAATATAATGTGATGTTTAATAAAAGGTCAATATTATGCAAAAGGGCACGTCCTTAATTTTTTTTTTTAATCGTATCATTATGATGATCTGATCTAATGTTGTATGAATGATACTGTTGTACCAATCACACAAGCACATCTAAAAAAAAAAAAACCAAACATGTTGCAGAAAAACAATAGGTCTCTTCCACTAATGATTGCGTAGCTTATTCATATTTATATGCGCAATTTGAACTTCTCATGAAACATTCTATTTAATTCACACCACATGCATATGCACACAAATTTGTTCATACCCTCTTTTCAAGATGAGTGGCTGATTTTATTTTATTTTTTTTACTGCCTTTCACTAAACACATACCCTTCTTTACAGACACGCCATTGCAGATCCTTAAACAATGTCAAGTACGCAGTCCTCAAAACCAGTTTAACTCTCTGAAGATTTTAGCATGGTAATGCATATGACAATGTTAACGTCTTGGCAGAATGGATATGCTACACAGCTGCTGTTGGTTATTGCTTTAGTTGTAGACTATGCTGCTGCAAGCGAGTACATGAACTTGCTACTGTCAAATGCATATGGTGCTGTGAGTATTTAGGACTTACTGATGCTGCAAAAATATACAAGATCTACACGGGTGACTGTTAAATTTTAAACACAATAAAAAAAGATTTAGAGACAGACCTCCCATTAGCCAACTGTACACATATGTCTGTATTGCTATTCAAAGAAATCGTATATTTTTTTGGTGAATCAGTTTGTTTGTATACGGATTTCAAGCACAGATTCGCCCGTAAGCATGTTTAGCGCGTGAGACCCAATAAATTGTGGCATACGGACATTTCGAGTGAACTTTAATTTAAAGGAGCAAGGAACTTTGCCCGGTAAAAGGTGAAATTAGTTTTATTTTATTGTGCGTTGATTTTCTGCAAAAATTCCTACATACAGTTCACAGCAGAAAACTGCTTTATGAAAAAGATCATCAGCACAGACCATATAACTTGTGTGCTATACTATTTTAAAAATTTTTGAAGCCATACAATAGCATATATATATATATATTTTATATCTGACCTCAACAGCATCCCTTACCATTGCTTTTTCCCATTGCTTCTTACTCTATAAAGCAAGAGCAGCATCATGCTCTGTCAACAGGTTTGGAACAGCATAGGGAATAATACCAAAATTCATTTTTGGCTTAATTTTTCCTTTTAATGCACTGCTAAAAGGGACATCTAACAAGAAACCTTAGATAATAACAGTACATAAACTTACTTTTAAATAAACTTACTTATCGAACCCTAAACCTCATTTGGCCCCTGAGAGACCATTGCTGATTTCCAGTAGTTTTATTAACTCAATTATATTGAAGACTAAAAATAAAAAGAGCAGCATACTTTGGAGAAACACTGGAGCATCAACATTTACTCCAATGTCATATTAATAGTCATATATTTTGGCACTTTTATTTATGATTTTTTTTTTTTACTCTAACGTGTATATTCATAATTCCTTCATCCTTCAGTAGTTTTATCCTTTTCTTTGAAAAGTTCAGTCAATCATAAATGTCCACAAGTCCAAATCCCAGCATCTTCTACCCAGACAAAACAGGAATGAATGTAATCTCTCTCGGGAGCTCAGTGTAGTGTGTTCCCCCCGTTACCTTCTCTGAGTTCAGACCTGTTTTGCTGAGTTGGTGCCTCCTCGTCTTCGGTTGCTGCCTGACGTCACTTGATGCGATGCCGCACCAGCGAAGATTCGTCTGTAATCTCACCGTCTCTGTGCCGTCGGCAAGGCAGTATGAGCAGGATGACGAGTACGATCAAAACCAAGGCGCATATGCCCATCAGAGCGTAAGCAATCACCCACATCACCGGTTCCCTGAAAGGCATGCCACTGGTGCAGTCTGACGCTACGCCCTCAGCTAGAAATGGCCCGGCGATCTCTGCAAATGGCACACCGTCATTTTCTGTTGAAAAGACAGAAGAGATATTTACTTTGACCATCAGGTAAGTTAGGATCTCAGGAAGTAATTAAGCAGTGGTGGACAGAAACAAAGTATTATTATGTATTTAGGCACATTTATCAAGTATTTCTACTTTCTTAGTCATTATGTTATCTATTTTGTTCCATGTGACATAGCATTTAAAAAAAAAATTAAAAATTTACTACCATATAAGCACATTTTTACACATATTTGCACACTTAAATTATGACATTTTAGTATATTGTTCAACATTTCATTAATGTCTTTAAGTTAGTGAGTGTAGTATTCCTGTTTTGATTATTTGCTGTACTTTTAATGAAGTACTTGATTTTTGTCATTTATCCGCCACTGGTTATAAGTATATTATAATAAATAATAAATAGAACGGTCATTAAACTGACTTGAAACTACCTGTGCATTAAAACAGTATAATGCATACCTGCCAGCCAATCAGAATCAAGTATTCATACAGACCATGGTGTAACGATGTATACACTGTTGTGCAGTGGTAAACTTTTTTTTATCAGATTAAAAAAATATATATCTGCCACGTACCTGCACAAGTGCTAACGGCAAAGCCCACCCTCTTTTTGGCACGGTCAAAGATGACGTAGAAGCCCTCCATCACAGTGGCTCCAATGACCAAGCCGTTTGCTGAAGGGGAGATTCCGAAACGGAAACAGTCCAATGTGCCGTCAATGTCGGTGACTGGCTGGACGTAGAGCTGTGGGGACAACATTTGGTGTCAAGGAAAGAGCAAGTATGTACAATCCTGGTTTCTGATCATTTTAAAGCAATTGTGTAACATCACATCAAAAGCCACATTGAAAAGCAAGTTTAAACTGATTATTTCAAAAACAAATTCACTGTGAATGTGTGACCTTTGTTTACCGAGTAAGGTTACAAAAATCAGAACGTGCATATTATTCTAGAAATATACGACTCGTGTATATACATAAAACCTGAATTATACTTAAGCCTTTAATCCTAACCTGTGGAAGAATGGTGATGCGAAAGGACTGGCTGGTGTTCGTTGCCCTGAGGTAGATTGAGATTTTCGGGAAAAGCCTCCATGGTGATTCGCCTCTCATCCAACATGCAAGCTTGGTGCCATCAAAAAATCCCGCTGAGAAATCCTCAATCTGGCAGAGCACGAGAGAACAGGGTTCCACACAATCACTTGTAACTAAAGGGTCATTTTGAAGACTGAGGCCCTCAAACATGCACAAAATTGCATATGTGACGCTAGTCGTTTATCAGAATGGAAGGTCATACCAGTGATGTTTGCATAATGGCCTCCACCACAGCGCTGAACACGTTTCCAGGAAGTCGCAGTAAAGTCGTCCCACTATCTACAATGGCTTTATCCGAGTTGTACTGAACAAAATGACCAAAGGGAGAAAAAGATCAGTCAAGGCCTCCTTCAAACAAAAAGCAATACCTGCTCTGCTCCTCTCAGGATTTAATAAACAAGATCGCTGCATTCTTAGTAGTTATATTCCCTGCCGTATATCTTTTTGAATGCTGCAATTACTCCACTGGCAGCCTTTAAAGGAACAATTTTAGCTCACCCTTGGAGCAATTCCAGTCACAACTCTTTATTGTCCTGACAAGGTCAAATAAGCATTGTGTTTTAACTCCATCACTATCTAAAAGCATGGACTAAATTCTATGTTTAAATTGGCTTTATTCAGAATAAATGCACAAGCTGGGCTGTGTCATGTACCTCTTTGCAGTCTAGGTTTAAATTTTGGGCTCCAACTTCAAGCTTTAAGACTTCCACTTGATAGTACCATTCTTCTAGGACTGGTGTGTACCAAATTGAACCCCGGTACAAGGTGGGCTCAACTCCTCCCATGATCTGAAACATAAAACTAAGGCATCAAAGCATGTAACCAATATAAATAATTGAATTAAGACAATACAGTACAAGTTAACAGGGTTTAAAATTGTAACTAATAGTTTCCTTTCGATTAGTAACAGTACATTAAGACAATTGTTTTATATTACAAGTTTTCTGAAATGTTATGCAAATTAGGTATTATTATGAGGTAATATTTAAAATATGCATGTCTGCATATATTTAGAAAACAGACATTTAAACATTGGATAATTTTTTTTAATTTAAATGACATTTTTTATATTTAAAAGACATTTTTTCTTCACTGAGGGGATTATTGATATTTAGAAATGTCCACTAGTCTGAAACAAGTTTTGGAAGTCTACCAAAATCTCAAAATTAAACTTTAAACTTTTCTGTTTACTTATGATTTTGTGATTTATTGCTGTCATCCTAATGAACCACATTTCCAGATTTCTCTGCAGTGGAATAGGTTAACTTGAAGAGCAGTGAGTGCGAAAGTACCATAAATATATATTTTTGCATTACCATTTGCTCAAATAGCAGGAGAAAAACTCTATGATAGTGTTTTCATGACTTTCAATAAAAGGAAATAAAATAAGAGAGACTGATAACAACAGTTAGAAGAGAGAACGATATTAAATGTACCACCCCTTCTATAAATCTCACATTAGTATAGACAATTTTTTTGTAATTTGATACAAAGTTAATATAATACAAAAAAAATTGTGTTATAAATATACATTATTTCTTTTTCAAAAAGATAAATATAAAAAACTTTATTTTTGATGACCATTAAACGCATTATCACAGTTTTGTGAAAAGGGTTTATAGAAAATAAACAAATATCTATGTATTTTTTTATTCTTTTTATTAATTGAATAATTAACAGGGTTTTTTTATATACAATGGCTCAGGATGGCTCATCTATTTTCTTGTAGCCCATGTATAAGAATATCAAGCAAAAAAATTAAATTAGTAACAATAATAATAATAATAATAAATAAATAAATAAAATTGACTTTCTGGAGCTTCTGACTTCTGCAAATAGCATCCAATTAAGAGGCTAGTCAAATATTTCCAAAATGCTTTGGACGTTGTTCAGCGGTGGACACAGGACACACCCCTCCCCACCGTGCTTCCCATCTGCTCCTCTCTGCAGGACACGTGGCCGCCTCTTCTTCCAGCGCTCCCGTATTGCTAACAGAATGCGCCAGCAGCAGGGGGCTCTCTTTAGCTTAATTAGCTTCTCACTAACGAGACGCACCGTCCTATAGGAGGCAGCGGAGGTGTGAGACGCAGAGACGCGCCGAGCTATTATGTTTCTTGAGTAGTGCTGAGAAACCCAATCTCATCTGTCCTTAAGAGGTGTTAAGTGATCTGATTTATAAAAGCTGGAAGCCTGAGCGCTACCTACAGCAGACTCAAATCTTTCACAAAATCCCTGTTTTGATCAAAGTAAAAAAAAAAACTGTTTAAAAAAAAAAAAATCTTTATGTAATGTAATGTTCATGAAGTTAAAATGGAATACATTTTCTTTCTCCTTGTATATTTTTTAATCGTGGTACAAGATTATATTATTATTATAACGAATTAAAACAAAGGTTACTTAAGTACTCTGATTATGTTACCTAAAATGTATAATGTCATGAATTACATTACTAACTAGTTGGCTTCAGTATGTAAGTAATCTAGCACTGTGTGTGTGTGTGTGTGTGTGAATGTGTCTGTGTATCATGTTCTAGGAAGAACCAGTTATTGATTAAAAATTCAACATTGTTTCAGTATTGTGTCTCTGTTCTCTGTTCAAAGAGTCTGTTTCATCACTGACTGAATACATTTATTCAGTCTAATACCGTGTAGCCCCTCTATAGTAATAATCCATTTCTAATAAACCTCTACCTAAACACCATGTAAACAAACTAAAAGTGCCACAGAAGTTTCCTGGATTTCAAATAAAATGCTTTTTGGACTAAATGAATAAATATTAATACAAATGCTAATTTATTTGCGAATTTTAAACTAAATGTTTAGTACACACCAGGCTGCCACCCGCTGGGTCAGCTATAGTGCTGGCAGAGACTCCTGCGCCACACATCTGGAGAGAAAACACATCTGGAATGCCAGTCTGACTCACAACTGAGTTGAAGAAGGGTTCCACTGACGGGTCAGGCTGAAAGAAGAAAATACAAAATTCATCTTAGGGAAATTGAAGCCAATTTATAAATACGTAATAATATAACACCAATGCCTAAACGTCATACAAATCAATATTGAGTATGTATTTATTAATAATTGACAAATAAGTTGAAGAAAAGACAAGGAACAAGTTTTATACTTTCGTATTAGAAACGTGCCAAGGCACTAATCATTTACCATAGTAAAGCTATTATGCTCTTAGACATGGCATTTGCAGATAACAGCGCTGCTGTTAGAGGATCTAAGCCACACCTTTGTGACACCAAAATGTAACACGTGTCAACTATACCTGAGCTAAATCAAACAGGAGCGCAACACACCTTTTCTCAATAACACACCCATATAGCATGTCACTTACCCGAGCCAACAGAGGATAAGCAAGTCCAAGAATTCCCTGCCAGTTGATTCCAGGCAGAAAGAAGCCTTCTGAGGTGAGGATCGCAGCGATGTTGATAGTGATTGTACCACTGGGCCCTTGAGGAATGGTGATGCGGTCAGTTCCCAGTTCCCCCTCCCATTCTCCCTGTGTGTATTTTACTGCAACTCCCCTGCCGGAGCTCTGATATGTACTGGAACTGAGCAAATCATCATGACATTGATTCATCACTAATGCAGTGCTGAACTTACAAACCAAACATCACTCAGAAAAAAGTAAACTAAAAGAAGCAGTGTGTGATGTAGGGATGTGATCTTACAGTGCTCTATTATAGTAGTGTGTGATGTAGGGATGTGCTGCTGCAGCTACAGCAAAGTTGCTGCTTCCAGTATCAACCAGGATGTTCAACTGCAAAGACAGAAAACAACGTCATTATCCTATATATGAACATAGCTGTGAATTGTGGGTAATTTTTATGCTGGAAATGGTTTCAGAGCTCATGCTGCTGATTACTCTAGCTACAATAAATACATACGTTAGCAGTGTGTGGAGTTATCTACATGTGTTTACATATAAAAGTCTTCTGGAAAGGTCTTTCACTAGATATTTAAATATTCTGTGATTTGGTCCCATTACAAATGATCCTGAATGTATTAAATGGGGATCAGGTCAATGCTTTTTTGCAGGCCAGTCAGGTCCTTCCAGACTCATGTGCACAGAGGTATTGTCATGCTGGAACAAAAAAGGCCCTTCCCAAGATGCTCTCTAGATCTCTAGAATGTCATTTTATGTTGTAGCATTAAAAATTGAAGCATTAAAAATTCTTACAGAAATGTCTGAAATAACCAAATCCACGGATTAAAAATGTGTTAATAATTTAAAAATTAAAAATGTAGTTTTGGTCATGCATGTTCAATTATTTGGAAATAAAACATGCACTTATTAAAGCCACTTTTTTTGTATGTAAGCGTCTCATAAAATCCTTGGAATTACTGACAATTTTCCTCTGCAAATATTGATATAACGGTTTAATTAGTTGCTGGATATTCTCCCAGCTGAATCTTTACAAAATTTCTTGCTTTTTCAGCCCTTTGTTGCCCCCCATGCCGACTTTTTTGAGGCATCAAATTTAAAATGAGGTCATTTGGTGAATAAAAGCATGCGATTTCTCCATTTAAAAATTTGTTATGTCTGTGTTCCACGGTGATATATTGGCTCATGTGATTTAAAAGTCATAAAAGAAAACCTCTGAAATGTTCAGAGCGCCCCAAAAGTATGTGCAAACAACTACACGGTATTGTTGTTGTTTATTTATGCCATTTTTATACCTAGATGTCAACTACCTAAGTACCATCAAACCCTGCTGGCACAGAGCCCTCCAATTTAGCCTCTCCGCACATATGTTTCTGTTTGCCAGGCGCTTGCGAGGCGGTCACGGCAGTTGGAATAATGTTGTTGGAGCGCTGGTTCAACGAGGGGGAACTAATGAGATAACAGAGCTGTGCCATCTCACCCAGTTGCCAAAGAGGCCATTATGGGCATTCCTCATCGTTAACGCCATCATAATATACACACAGATCTGCTCCGCTGCACTGATCCTAACAGCTTCATTTAAAAACACTTAAACTCTTAAACCCAGGAACGCATTTTGACGCCGCGTTTGAATTAAACATTATGTAAAATCTTGAGTTGTTATTACGTAATGGTTTGTGTCTCTCTTTTTCGGGAGGGCGCAAAGATGAGAAAGATTCGAAATCCTTCTCTGCGTGAAATACCTGTAACGGTTTAACTCTTCGCAATTAAATAATGATTCGAAGAGGAAATCATGGTTTGTTCATCATTACAAGGTCGTGTAAGGTCAAGCCAAGTGCATTTCACATGCCGTATCCTATATACAGTACCCAGTGCTCTCTTGTAATAGCAAATGCAAAAGGTAACTTGCAAAATTTGCACATTATCCATACATCACCATTTATAATGATCAGCTATTTATACAGGAGAAGGCTTATGAAGTATATTTTAGCATACTTCTAATATTGTATTTATTGTACTAAATGTAATGGACCCTTAAATGCATGTAATTTATTATGGCTTACATTTATATTAAATGCAATTAGTTGCCACTTTTTTTTCCCTTCAATAACACTCAAAGTATTACATTATTTACAGAATTATTAATGGGTAGACGAGCACTGCCAAAGTCTACTGATGATGGTAAACTAAAAAATATTTTGTACGTCATATTTGAATATATTCGCAATACATTTGTAATGTAAGTTTTCAAATAGCCTACATTATCTCTAAGGCCTGGTTTCACAGACAGGGCTTAGCCTCAGGCCAGGACTAGGCCTTAGTTAATAAAGATATTTTGGTAGCTTTTATAAAAATGCCTTTTTTTTTTTTTTTTACATGCGTGCATCTTGAGACAGAAGGATGGAACAGACATAAGATATTTTCAGTTAAAACACCTCAAGCATGCATTTTACTCTTTTATCATTTGAAAACTAGAAATATTTTTGTTACAAAAACCCATCAATCTGCCTCAGAGCACATGTGATATCCCCTGAAGGTAAATAGGTTATTTTTATAGGTTAGCATATCCGATTTACGGAGATTTAAAATAATGGCTGCTATCCATGAACATTATCAAGCATGGAAAAAGTCTGGATAAATAAAAAAAAAAAAAAAAAAAAAAAAAAACTACTCTGACTGTGATCGCCTGAAAGAAGAAAATCATATACATCTAGGATGGCTTGGGTTCTTCACAAGAACCATTCTGTCAGGGGTTCTTTAAAGAACCATCTCTTTCTTAGATTTGTATAATCTGAAGAACCTTTTTTCACCACAAATAACCTTTTGTGGTACAATTCGTTAAGTGGCCTACATTAATATTTTATTATCTTTTTAAAAATATGCTTTCAAGATTTAAAGTGTACTGCAAGTACACATCTAAGCATGCAACTTTTTTTTTTTTTTTTTTTTTTTTTAAAGGGGTTAAACATTACAAATCTTGGTTATTCACATTAATAAGTAAACTGGTTAGAACAAGCAGTGGTTAATAACTTTGTAAATTATTGCAGAAAATGAATGACTGGTTATTTCAAGCATAAACAGAATGAATAGCGTTTATTCCAAGTATAGTCCTTGTTTTTGCAGGGTGCGAAAGAAATCCAAGAAGAATAATCTTCTTATTGTGTTTAACTGGAGACCTTTCCAAATAAGTCGCCAGTTATTGTGTATAATTCCTCATTCCTTGCCGGCTTTAAGTCGAGATGATTATTATGTGCGATTTTTTTGAAAAACGGCACAAAGTACAACCGCTGTTTCCCACACGGCTACAATCGCAGCCTTCGGTGAGGAAAGGCAGAAAGTGTTTGTGGTTATTCAATTAAAAAAAAAATCACAAATGATCGGTGCTGTTGTACTACTGTTTTCAATCGAATTGCTCATAAAACCAACAGCCACCTCTACGTTTGGAGGATACATTAAAGGACGCTTTCTTCGCTTTGGCAATGTTCCTGCCACTTCCTGTCTGGTACGAAAAATCCAGCCATGCCACAGCCATGACTACTACTGGCTACTTCCAGTAAACATGAAGTCTGTCCGCAACAGGGCCCTGGCACACAGAACCTGGCCCCTTCCCTGTGCTTGTCTCTCCCTGTACTCCTCCTCATTGCGCTCCCACGGCTCCTCTACTGGTGAAGCGGGCTCTAATCACCCCTATCGAGGTGGCTTAGCTAATTGGCAGGCGCTCTGTCACTGGGAACGCATCTGCTACCTGTTTGTACCAATTAGCAGATGTGAGCCACTCCAGTCCGACGCCTCCGCACATGCGACAGATTCCGCAATTAGCGGCTCGTTTAGAAAGAGCGCCTCAATTAACATGAGTACCCTTAATTACATATTCGCAGAGGATGCGGGAAGATCCTGGCCTCTCACAGTTCACCTTACTCATTCGATTGAGATGAGATGAGAGAATAAACATGATGTTCAATGACACTGCAGATTTCATTATAATATTTCCGGAGAGACACGGCACGCGATGAATTACGATCACTTATGTTCTAGGCATGATTTTCTAAAGGGAGAGGAATGCAATTACAGTTACAGAAAGGGTTTAAAAACGCTTCTACCTCGAAATTAAAATTTAACGCATCAATTTTTTTACAGAATTTATGTAGTGGCGTTTGCTTTGGTTGAACCCTTCATTTTTAGCATTAGGGAGTTCAACAACTGAAAACAAAATGAAACAAAAAAATGAACTGACTTGGCAACATGATAAAATAAAAAGCTAAAATCTATAAGTATGGCATCTTTTCTGTTATTTCAAAAATGTAAATAATAAAAAAAGTGTACAAAAATATTTTCACTGATTTAATTATTAGGCTACATTTTTAAAAAATAGTGTGCCAAATTAAAATCATGTAATGCAGACAAGGTGAACTGGTTAGATCAGGGTGTAAAATACACTGTGCAAAGTGTAAGATTAAGTATATTTATGAATTAATTTTTGGTACAAGCTATTAGGAATCATAATCTCCATTATTTGTATCAGCTTCAAAATCTGTTCTGATTTGAATGTACAGATATGCCGACATAACTCCTACAAACTAAGCTGAACTGATTCTTTCAACATGCCTTCCGATGTTTATTTCATGCTACAACTTAGTAGTTAAAGAGGAAAAGATAAGGCAAGTAAGGCAAGGTTGCCTGCTGTTATCCAACAATCACAAGACGTGACAGTGTAGGCTGAAAATAATTAATATAATACAATAAAATATAACTTTATTATTTTGAAAGAATTTAGCCATTTTGTGAAAATAAAAGGGGCTGTGTAGAACAGTTCAGTCAATAGAGTGTGAGATTCACTTCAACTGTTACACCATCTACACATTCATGTTTTTTTTGTTTGTTTTTATTTTATAAAATCAAATTAAAATCTTGGAGTTTTGCAGGACTTTGATAAAAAAGCTAAACGAATAACAGCAATACCGACTGATCATAAAGCCTGTACAAGTGGACACACGCGTCTGCTTCAGGCCCTAATCTGAGTCAGCTGCTCTCATTGAGGGGCCCGCTGTCATGTGAACCCATGTGAGCTGGCTCTTACATATCCTCAGCACAAAGATCAAGGGCTCTTTGGTCTCCATCCTGCGCCCGAGGCATCTCATAGAGACTTTCACATCACATGCTTCTTGAACTGATATGCTCTTAAAAGCTGAAATGCTGCTTTGAGATCAGCCTTAGCCGACAGTGCCCATCTGCTCTGATGTTTAACTGCTGATCAGAAATCAGCTGAGTTTTAACCAAGACGGTGAAGAGCAAACCATATGAAAACTGTTGAAACAGTTCTTAATGTATGCGGATGCTTAAGCCACACTTATGAATGCATGAATGTGATTTAATTATAAAATATCGCACATTTTCTCAGGATTATTGTAACTCTTTTATCTTGTTTCTAACTGGTCCCAAAGTAATTTCATGAGAGATCATCAACGGTCACCTTTTCAAATTCGCACAGGTCTTTTTTGATGAGTAACTAAAGTTGTAGTTCATAACAACAATAGACATTCTTCACTAATGTCTAACAAGCAGAACAATATATCTAAAGTGTAGAAATAAACACGTGCTGTTGTAATACGTCTTTTTTTGTGTGCGTGCTCCTGCCATGCCTCTTCAAAACAAATAACGGCTGATTTGATGTTTATTTAATGCGAGGACGTTCATTTTGTTCGTGCGACTTAAAATATGCCTGATTAAAAATTCCGATGTAACGTTTAACAGAGACGGTTATAAAATGAATAAAAGTTCCGTTAGAAAACATGTCACTTCGCGTAACTGCAAAAGAAAAAATGATTGAAAAGAGGTATCAAAATGTTGAAGAAATTACTTACCGTTTGTCCCGGAGTCCCAATGACCATTTGCATGTAATATCCCCGGCCAGAGTCTCCTTTTAAATTATTGATCATGTCCAGAAAGTCGACTATCCCAGCTGGATCCGATGCCAGTGAAAGTCCACTCTCCGCTGCGCTTTGATTCCGTCTCAAAGGCCTGAGGTCCAGCTGCTCAGACGCGTTAAATTTCCCCGCGAACATTTTTAAAGGTATTTTAAACACCGAATGACACGTCCAGAAGGAAAGAGAAAGTAGCAGAAGCTTGCAGAGCAGCATCTCGCCAAACTTGACGTTGACCAGACAGACAACACTCAGCTCCGTTTCAAAGTGCACAGCTCTGTCGCCGATAGTTCCATTCTCATTATCAGTTATGGGAATAATCGTCGGCAGAGAGTATGCGAACCAGACGGATGCCGCGGGGATATAAAGTATCTGTGTAATGTGTTCGATTGATAACTTCCTGAAGGAGCATATGACGGATATGACGAGCATATCCAAACATTCCAGCGTTTAACGAGGGCCAGAGGCGCGGGAGAGGGAAAGATACTGGGTTGTGTCTTAAAAGCTTGTGTGCTAGGTGACGATTAAAATGCTGTCTAAGAAGACGGTTCGGCGTTTTCTGAGAGAAGCCTGCGATGCACATGCAAGGACCTAACCTGGCCGTTATAGCATATTTTACCTAAAAAGCGTCAATACGGATACTAACCGCATTTTCCAAAAGAAATGCAAATACATATATACACACACACACAATATATCATATTAACACTGTTTATTCACTATAGTTTTGAAATGGTAATAAAATATGACAACTCAGAGTGCCAGAACAATTCGTCTTGATAATGTCAGGTTACTTCGATAATGAGGTATGTCATGAATTATTTCATATTTCGCTATCCTTACATAAGTGAACTATAGCTTACTGTGCTGCACAAATAAAATCTGATATCTAAATAATTTCGGTTTGACTTTGTGTTTATAGGCCCGTTGTATTCGTAATTCTTCTCACATCCCCCCTATTGTCTTGCAGTACCGCTGATAGCCAGACGAGGGCGTAGTTTACCGCTTCCCCGTCGAGCCCCCGCCTAACAAACTGTGCGGTAAATGAGGGAGATTATCGGAGTGAGCAGGCTAACAGTTTACTGTCCAAATCGCCTTTACTGGAACATTGCTTCCTAATCTTCGCCCGAACCCTGATTGGAACAAGACTTGAGAGGCAAGACAGAGAACCAGTCAGATCTAAATTCACCGGTCTCCTTAGAAGACAACACCCATCTTTTTCACAGAACCACTGCCATTTTAACACATCACCTTCAAACACTTCTGTGTGCAGAGATGGTGGGCTGTGTAGCGTTTTATATCTGCTGTAATTTAGTTATCGTAATCGTTAGAAAAACAATACAACGTAGCCTATTATTACAACACTTGCTGTAAAACAATTAACTTAAAATGTATTTAATAATAAACTCATTTAAAAAAGCATTCCTCGTGACCACGGATGATAAGCGTAGGCTATTTAGCTTTGATAATTATAGCTAGTCGTCTCCTTTATATTTTATATTGAAACCTAATATTTAATTAGGGTTATTAACGGCATATGCTCTCTTCTCGTGGCGTGTCCACCCTGAAACTGACCACCTGTTGTACATTTCTGCCACTCGACCTAAGACCTGGACACGTTCCTCAATAGAATAATCTCCACGCCTCGCGCTGACCGAATTACTGAAGCATCTCTAAGTCCATAATGCTTGTCTTAGACGCGGTGCATCTGTTGGCATCTTGCGTGGTGATATTGGATATTGTGTAATTACAGGCAGGGAAGAGGAGTCGGACAATCTGGGATTAAGGGGGAGAAACAAGGGGGAGGCGTGTGGTAATGACCTGTACACAAAGTTCATTTCCAGCCTAGACCGGTTAGTTTGCGGGTGATGGGGCAGAATTTGTGGGTTATTAATGCAGCGATTCAGTTCCAGTTGCAGGCAGAGAGCAATTACCTTTCATTTGAGAGAGGAAGTACCAAAACTCTACCATAATTATTAGAACAATGCAAAATGTCTCTCAAATGTACTCAAATGCGCACATCGTCGGCACTAAAATAAACCCGATTAAAATAATTTGAACAAATCCATGTCATGACCTTTTTAAACAGATAAATCTAAAAATATAGCACACCTTGTATAAAAAGAAGGGCTTCTGCTGAAGCCTTCCGTAGCCTCTCTCTTTATCTTTTCTCTTTTCTTTTTCAGACTTTAAGCTTTGCGTGTACCAATTGGTTAATTCACCACAGTCATCTGAATATCTGCAGCTCGTTTTATGTTGCTTCATATCTCCAGCGTGTATTACTTGTGTGACTGCCTAATTGAATCAGGTGGTGTTTCTGCTAAAAGCATGTCTCGCTGGTTATGTTTTTAAAAGAAGTCTCTGATCAACAGGACAACACATCCAGTTCACTAGAAAATAGCGTTCTACTGAGAACCTTCACACATTTAGCCTTAAAAGAGTTTACTTTGAAGAACTTTTCAAAGTAGATCAAACCAGCTTGCTTGAGACTGTACAAGATGTTTTAATATTTAAACGTTCACGTTCACGTTCCATCCTTTGTTGTGTGAAAGGCAATGTAACCTATTTTGACACCGTTATTCCCACTACCATCCATGTTAATTGAACTCAAATGAAATTGGGATTGTTTACCTCCATTTCAGGTTTGCCCATATACAAAAATAGAAATTAAATCTTTTAATCTCTCAGTGGTTTATTCTAGACAGCAGTGACATTTAATATGGAAAGCAAAACTTTCCCGCTTCGCATTTGTTTCAGAGAAATAACTGCTCTCTGCAGTTTCAGTAGAGGGTTTAAGATTATCAGATGCTATCCACACTAAGTCCAGAAGAAACATCAATTTTCAGAACAATATATGCTATAGTTTAAAAGTGTAGAACAATAGCTTATTTACTTTTTAGAGAACTTATGTTAAGACTCCTAAACTTGAACTATCGTCTTCATAATCAACCACCAGAGATTAAACGGAGAACAAATAGAGATTTATATCCTGTAAAATAAACCAAATAAATAAATAAAATAAATCCCCTGGAGCTTTAGAGAATATCTCAACAGTGTCTCAATTGGCATAAAAAAATCAACAGCCTGAATTCATACATTTTTTTTGGTTGCATTATCATTTCTGTTAGTTATTTGTCGTACTGCAATGCAAAGAGCTCATTTTTTTTATGATTGTTGATCGTTACCATTCTCGCGGTTGGTGTGTCTAGTTTTGAGGCTTAGGCTGTTTAACCTGGAGAAGAAATGAATTATTGCAGAAACAACTGAGGGCCAAAACACCACCGTGTTTGCTTGCAGGCATTATCCTTCACCTACACTGGTTTTCCACATGCAGTCTGTGTTTGGTGTGTAACTGTCCGTGCTGCGGTGTGCATCGCTGCACACGACGCTCTCTTCCTGACGACCCACTCAGCTGGCAGGGTTAAGCTCACCGTCCCTGTACCTGCCAGCTTGCTCTCTTAAGGGGCATTGCCCGCGTGCCATCTCTGAGGTATCACCCTCGCCCGCCATCTGCGCCCCGACAGACGCTCGTACACCACACTGCGCCACAGCTGTTCCCAGGACAGCGGGAGGTCGAGTGGTGAAGTCTTGCTGCCACCCTCGCTGCCTCGCGGTGCCCCCTGGGGCCCCGAGCCGCTCTGCACTCAGCATCACAAACACCTTCTGTGATATGACTGCGAGGTGTGTTGATCGCCGCTCTTTGAAAAAGAACTAGAGGACATAGAGGAGAAATGTTTTGGTAGGCTGGAATTGGCATTAAAACTTAAATCCACTTAGACACCATATTACGTACTGTAGGTTACTTTTGCATCACAGTTAAATGCGGCCCAAATCTGTTTCCCCCGTATGCTGACGGCGCGTACAGCAAGAATTGCTCTGTTTCTGGGCCAGTTCTGATCTGGCTCAGTTTAACGTGACTTGACACGGTTTACCCTTGAAGAAGATGGAGGACAGGAAATATGGACGGCTGAATGATGAGGTGTTAGACACAAGGGGTTAAGGTTTCACTGGTTAGCGTGGCCTTTTAACCCCTGCCTGTGTAAATACATTTAGAGTATAAATACATACCGTTAGAAGCCAGGGCCCATCATGAGCAACAGTAAAAAAATCTAGAAGACGCATCTAGTTTTTGCTTTTTAAAATCCAGTATCACTCTGCAAAAGACTGTTAAGTTATTTCAGTGCCATTGATGTGATATTACAGTTTTTGTTCATTTGTAGAATATTCAAGTTTTTGTAATATAATAATTTTCTATTTTTATTTCTACATTTTCTAAACGTCTATAGTTTTATTGTGTTTTAGGTAGTTATTTTAGTAACTTCAACTTAAATGAAAATGAAAAAATGCATAATTTATTCTGTTAAATCATTTTTTTTTCACTTTGTGAACCTTTTCTCCACTGACGGCCATTCAAAAGTTGTTACATCTGTCACGATGTATCACCATATCGAGCCATTTTACTCTTAAATCTGAAAAATATGAGCATTCACAAATGTGCTTTAAATTGGGATTGCCATCTGATATAAGCCCCATTCAAAAAAAAATATTATAAATATATATAAACACATACAAAAAAGCAATATATAAAATAACTGAATTATAATATAGAATAAAATAATATAAACAAATACAATGAAATATATAATCTATACATTCAAACTATAGAATACTGAAGAAGCTAATTTACATTAAATCGTATTTTCATCAATAATTATTGTTTTTGCTGAAGCACATGCAGTTCTTGTATACAGAATATAACTTCTCAAATAGATATCACGAAATGAATCATCTTGATTTAATTTAGTATGTCAAATTAATTCACTGAGTTACACGATAATAGTTCAATACTTCAAATTGAACGTTTGTTCGAATCCCCCAGCCTTAAGTGTGAGCAATAGAAATACGGATTCTTGCCTTTGCAAACACCAATAAATATTCTTCAGTGTCCCCTAAAGCTGCCTGCAGTTTCAGAGTTGTACATTTATTCAATCTTTAGAGGTAAAATCATATTCCAAAGAAATTGGCGCAATGCTGCAACAGACACAGTTAGAATTGCATTGTAGCATCAGTGTGGTGGATGATGGGAAAAAAGTGTCAGGTGTTATTGAACGCTGGTGTCTGTCCTCCCCCCGGAGGCTGAATGGATTCTGCCGAAATTATCACTGTCAAGGCCAATCCAATAAAGGTACAGCCTCTTCTATAAGCCCCTCTCCCTTTCAGACATTTCCCTTTCTCTCTCCCTTATAGATACATGTGTGTGTGTGTGTGTGTGTGTGTGTGTGTGTGTAAGTGTTAAATTTAAACCATGTGATCTGCTTCCCTCCTACCCAGTGTGTGTTGTGAGACAGTGTTCTGGTTCAGATAACAACGCTGTAATGAAACAAGGGAGCTCCCAGGCAAAGCTTGCACACACACACACACACACACACACACACACACACAAGCACGATAGCAGTGCTGTAGTAGGGAATAAGAAAATGCATAGTGTGCTTTGCCCTTGGCTGCGTGCGAGTGATTGTGCATGGAGAGCGGGGAATAGAGAACCGAGGAAGGAAAATAGGGGGGACTTCATACATTTTTATGACCGCACAAGATAAGGTCAGTTGTGTGCCATCGTTACTAGGCAACACTGCAACCCGGTATTGGATTGAGTTGCGAAGCTGAGCAGTCAAATTCACAAGCTTTATTGGACTCATCTTTTTCATTTGTTTATTTATTGTACAGTTGTTCAGGATGACACACTTGCTGGTCATTTATTCTAATTGCCGAATGCAAAGAGGTATACTAAACAATAACGGCTACGGCAATCAGCCACGCCGTCAGCCACCTTCAAAATCAGAAATGTGAAATATGCTGGCTTTGCGACACAGTAGAAGTAGGCACACACTTGTAACCAGCAACCTATCTGTTCAGTTGGATAAAAGTATCGGGGCACACAGCTCTTAATTATCGAATTCATGTGCTTCAATCAGACTTATTGCCACAGGTGTATGAAATCTAGCATCTAGCCATGCATTTGCCATTTACAAACACCTGTGGTGTCGATTTGAAGAGCTCGGTGACTGTGGTTCTGAGCTGTGCCAATTTCATCCCTTGTAGATATCCCAAAACCGACCGTTATTGAAAACACAAAGCAGAAGACCAGGCTAAGTCAAAGAGTAGGGTCACTGAGTGCTGAGGAGCATATGCTCTGCTGATTCCACAGACCAAAGCTGAAGAGTTTCAAGCCTTTACTGCCATTAATACCTCGCACAAAACTTTGCTTGCATTTTTCCTCGGCAGAACAGCTGCACGCAAGCCTTACATCACCAAATACAATGTCAAACGTTGGATGGAGTGGTGTTTGGTAGATGCTGGGAACAACGAACGTGAAATCCCTGTTGGTGTCACGGTCAGGTCTCAATAATTCTGTTCTTATAATGCAATTCATTTAGTCACGAAATTAAGTTAGTTAATTATACATGTTACCTTGGTCATACTTCAACTCAAGGTGCATTTGTAGAAAAAAAAAAAAATGTTTTACTGTTTGCATTATTCATTTTTTATACAGTATGTTTTGCCAAAATGTGAACCGTAGTTAAAAAGTAATATTTAAAATACATTTATTTAATTTTAAGAATAGTTCAAATCTATTCACTGAGTGATAACTCGAGATATAAAAGCCAAAAGTGTGTTTTAATGTCACTTTTTATGAGAATTGTATGGTTTTTGAATATCTTTAAACGCAAAATAATTATAGCACCTTAATTGTAATATTGAAATAGTTCAATTTTAGCACGATACAATATAATAATATTATATTTTAAAAGATTATTTGTACAGCAGTACTTCCTGGACAATTAAAGTGCATAAACTTCAAAATGAGTTATTCCAATTCAGCAGACTTTAAGTTTAACAAGTTCAGCATACTAAAAGTACAACTGGAGGGCATTTTATTAAGTATTTAAATATAAAAATATATTTGTAGTATACTTAAAATAAAATAAATGCATTTCAAATATTATGAAAGTATGTTTATTTTTCACTAGGGAAGTATCCAACATAACCACTATTTTTGCAACATAAAACCATCTCATATTTAGCAAAATCTCGAGTCGTCCAGAATTTCGGTACTGTAGTTCACATTTTAACATGAGCTATCTCAAAAATGTTCCAAACAAAGCGCTCGTGACTTCTTTTATGCAAATATTTAAGAAAATTTGGTATTATAATTATTTTAGAGTACTAAAGTTTATGTCTTTTGTTCTCCGCTTCCAAATGTCACGCTGTCACGTTTAACGTCTGAAATCCTCAAGTTTTAAGTTTACCGGAATGCGGTTTAAATCCTATAAAATCGGTAGGTGTTTATGCGGTGTTGAAAATGTTTTAAACACAGTGTCATGCTTCACTAACGCACAGCAGTCAACTGCAGCCTTTGATTTGATAATTGCATAAGCTTTATTGCAATCGCCGCTAGGTCCCATTTATTTATTAAAAAATGTACCTTTGATGATCTTTTAATGCAGCATGATGTCTGTCTTTCGCATGCATCATGACAACACTGCGGCACGTGACATTGCAGATTTTTCATATGCTATTTTAATGAAATAGCAATATGCAGTATACTGGGGTATTTAGCGTGTTTCTTAACGATAGTGGATAACTTCAAGAACTACCCGTGTAATAATATTTCGTGTTCCAAATGAATCAGTTATTGCACTGTAATGTTGCTAAAATGTGCTGTGTGCTAAAACTGTGAAAAAAAACCCAAAAACCCACAAAGCCCATAGCCCTGTTCTGCTCTTGTCTCCCCAACCCCGCCTTCCCACCACTCCCTCAACATTTCCCTCTCTCTCCTCCCCTCATTCTAGCATTCTAACCCTCTCAGTGCCCTAGTTTAGTACTTCAAGGTTGGCCACATATATTCTACCCCATGCCTTACGGCCAGCCAATGGCAGACGAGCGGCGGTCGCAGTGGAAGGGTGGGGCTATCGTGTCATACAGCAGCGCAGCGAGCGGCCAGTGGGAGGCGAGGGGGTTTATGGGGGGGAGTTTGGTTGCTGCCACGGGTGTGTGATGCTTGTTTTAGTGTGGCAGGTCACATCGGGGAAGAACCTGAGAAGAATAGACGGCATGTGTGCGGAGAGCAGAATTACAGAGGCTGAGGGTGGAAAGCTGACTGGCTGTCATTCATTATACTTCCGCCGCCCCCTGGGAAACTGCTTTGGCTGTACGCAAGAATACTATAAAGGTGTGAATGTTAGGATTAGGCATTAGATATAAAATAAATAAATAAATAAATAGACATAATTGCTACGCCATCAGGGTTATATCGGTTAACTAGAACTAAAACCACTAAAACACAAACCAAAAAAAAAAAAAAAGTCCATTCAAAAGTGTGGCATCAGTAAGTAAATGTAGTTTGTGATACAGTAATTTGTAAAATATTTACAGTTTTCGATTGAAATATATTGTAAAATATAATGTATTATTGTGATGCAAAGCCGAAATTGAATAATAACCCATAAACCACACTCTTTTGTGTCATATGATTCAGGAAAAAAATAACATGCTGTTTTTTTAGTGTTTTATTTTATTTTAGTATTTTATTTTCATTTATGATTGTTATTTTTACTATTTATTTATTTGGGAACTGTGATACAGGATTATTTGACGAATAAAAAAAACAGTAATCTTGTTTAACAAGTCTTTACTATGACTTTTTATTCATTTTACGTATCCTTTATGAATGTAATTATTTTTAAAAAACTGTACAAACATGGATGTATGCAGTTATCAACGTTAAAATTTTTCATTTGTCATTTTCTCGATTACTCATCTTCACTAAGTTTAACTTGATGCCTTTATTCAAATAAGTAAAACTGAAAAATGTATTAATTATTATAAAAAAATTTATAAACACTATAATATAATATATACAAATGAAAATACACATATATTAAATATAATCTCAATCATCTCAATACATTTAAAATCACTAAGTAACCTGTAAATACATTATAGCCACTACTAACTAAAAATCTTTCCATGAAGGGTACACATAAAATATCTTTCAAATTTTCATTCACAAAGAATGTGACATAATCAAATTTTTTTTGGGAACTATTACTGGTGTTTACTAAGGCACATAATGCTCATTTGAACAACTCCCTAATTCTAAGCATTAAAAATAATCTAGAGAGCTTATTCTGCTTGTGAATGTTAAATCGTGTGGCTATTACAAAAAAACAAAAACACGTAATGCAATAAAGCAGAACACTTCAGCAAATACCATCCAAGCGTTATGCATTTTCATAAAACTGCACGCTTCACCTTTAAAAGAAAACAATATTCCCAATTACTCTAATGAAATGCCTCTTCCCTATTCATGAAAGGACAAAGTCAGATTTTAGAGACCCTTCTCAATTAAATGATCTTATCACGGCAGACTTTGAGCTGACTTTTAGCTCAATAATGTTACAGACTGTCTCTGTCCTGTCAGCCTCAGTCAATCTGCCCTTGTCCCAAAGGTCATCTCTCTGCTACAAGCACAAACTCCGCTCTGATAGAGACAGCGCGTCTGCTAGATTTAAAGGAGTAGTTCACCCCCAAATTAAAAATCTGTCATTACTTACCATCAGGTGGCTAAAAATGTTACTTTTGGGGAAGACAAACAGAAAATGAAGTTACAAAAAAAACCCTGGTATGAGATTTTGTCTCTTTATATATTATGCGATAAGCAATACCACACAAGCAGCAAGAGCCATATTACACAAGTGCTGATTTTATACAGTTTTGCAGAAAACATATTACCTTTAAACCCACAGCTGAATTGTTGTGCGTCTCCGAAAAACACAGGATTTTTTGTTTGTTGTTTTTTTTTTAAAATAAGATTTTTCTTTTACGTTCCACAGCTAATGTTAGGCCATTGCGGCATAAATCTTTATGCGTGCTGAATTATCTAAATGTACACATTTTTTTATTTAATGTAACATATTTTACCAGTGTTCGTTTTTTCGTTAATTTAATTGCATTGATTGGGGGGAGGAATTTAATCTGTGAATGCCAGAAATTCGTTATTAAAAATTACAGCGATAGTATTTGAGGTATTACAGGATGTCAGTGTGTGTTTCAGCTTATAACCGCGTATTTTACTAAATATGCTTTCCGCTGTTATAATATAGGTGGGATAAGAGAAAGCCAAATGAATCGTACTTCATTGGCCTTCAAGTGGCCTGTCTACTGTATGAAACACGGTCAGCAATAGGATGATTACTCTGTACGTTACTTTTGTAGGAGAGGTAAATGTTCTAAATGATGTGCATTTCATTTAAGTCACTTAAGAAAGAGCTCTAGACTGCGTCGGTGAGACTGTTAGGTTGTGAGGAAGTACAGGGCTGAATTGTGATTGCACATATCTGATATAACCACAGTCAGTGCGTTGGGAATTAAGTTAACTGATGTTACATCATCCCAATCCTCCCCTCAATAGCATTTGTGTAATGCATCAACGGCTAATGTCAAGGCCTCTGACAAAACTCACTTTGAAAGATCTGTTTCACATTCATAAAGGAGCTGTTTTTCGAGATCAGTTTTTTGGCAAATTCGCCAATAAAAAAAATATATATATTTTTTATTTATTTAAATTGTATTATTTTAACGATTAACCTACTTGATTTATTTTATTATTTTTTTTTTTGTGGAGCTTTACAAGTTTTTCTATAAGCTATTATAGTACTCAAAGGTTGTGTTGTATAAATGTCTCGCAAAGAAATAAATTGCATGAAATGGTAAACAGTAAAAGCATTTCCAAATGTTACTGTTTTTGCTGCACTTTGGATCAAATAATTGCAGGCTTGGTGAGCGTTCTTTAAAAAAACACTCCAAATCTTATTGTATAAATAGCGTATATGTATTCAACGAATTCAATGACAAGTCATGGTCATGTTCTGACACTACATTTATGGACGTCGCCTATATCTGTGCTGAGCAATCTGTATTTGCATGTATTCGTAAATGGTGCATTAGTGACGATACGGCCAGCGGATAACTTTACATGTTGTTATATTTGGTTCTCCACACGCGCCTCGTGTCTTTATCGTCTCTATTGTTTAAGGTAACAAAAGAGATCATATGGCGTTGCTCGAGACGGATCTATTCCTGGCTAATGGGCAGTGTAGTGAAAGGGGAACCCGATCCTCTGCAGGATGTCTAGAAGTCAGCGGGCTGACATTTGGCCGCCGATAGACCGGTGTGTGTTTGGTTGTAAGGGAACACTAGGCCTCAGCGGAGTTGTCAAAACAAAGGGGCCACTCTCACCAGGACTTACTTACCGACTGTCAACTTGTGTGTGCGTACATTGAAAAGGTTGATTATGACAGGGGTGAAATATTGTGATGTGTATGAAAGTACCTCTCAGTGTTAAAACGCAAGACAGTGGGACAGTGCTTTGATGCAACCTGTGTTATTAAAAGCACTATATGAATAAAAATGATTGATTGATTGATCGATTGACTATATTTTTGATACCAAAACTAATGAAATCATCACCATCATCACATCATTCGATTTAATACAGCTTGGCTCGCTAGGAATCTTGATTCGGTGAATTTTAGGTTTTGAGTAAAAAATGAGCACATAATGATAATGAGTTTGATATCGATCACAGCATATGTGTTCTTTAACACTATTATAATTAAGAGAATGTGTTACTGTGGAAATAAGTGTAATTTGATCAACGTCATACTGTAATACTGCCAAAGTTTTTTTTTTTTTATTAAAATTCAGTGCCATTTTTAGTAAGAGAAGCAGTGATAGTGTATAGTAAGGATAGTGGATTTAGGTTTAGACGTGAGTCTGAGCTGTTTTCTGGTCCCATTATTCTCCTGTTACACAATAGAACACGAAATGTTACAATTTTATGCACAAAATGAGCTCAAATTTGACGTCTGTTACAGGTTATAGTTGGGATGGGGGCATGTTCACCGTGGTTTAGCATCTCCTCTTCTTTTCAAACCAGTTTGAAGATGCCTGGGCAGTTTCTAGAGTTTTGGTGTTGGAATTCGGTCCCATTCCGATCCCAGATTTGTGCTTGTCTCGCCATAGACTGCTTTTCCGCTTTGAAACTGAGGAACTATTGAAAGCAATCCGCAATCTTTTTCATGCACTCTTTCACAGATTGGAGAGCCACTGCCCGTCTTTACTTCGGAGAGATTCTGCCTCTCTCCGATATCCCTTTTATAGCTAGTCATGTTACGTAGCTGACCTCAGCTATCCCAATTAGTTGCTTATGTTCTCCCAGCTGAATCTTTTCAAAATGTCTTCCATCCAGGCGTAAAATTTAAAATGAGCTCATTATGTATAAAGGTGTGCAGTTTAACGTTTGGTGTGATTCTCTGTGTTTTACTGCAAATACAATGTAGGCTCATGCGATCTAAAAGTCTTTTATTTTATTTCAATTTTCAAAACCTCTTCGTGCGTAGACGCATAGAATATCCTACTATTTTGCATCTGTCCCTATCTGCACTTATTGCCCTCACCATTGCTTGTATCGTGATTGAATGTTATGAGAATATCATATTCAAGTTCAAGTTCAAGTCGAGCTTTATTGTCGTTCTGCTATGCGTTCACATTTAGTTGAATGAAATGTTGTGTCTCGCAGGACCTCGGCGCTACATACCAGTTGAATATAAAACATACAAGTACAATACAAGTATGTAAAAAGAAAGAGTGAAGCTATACAAGTTAACCGTCTGACTATACACACACACACACACACTATAAAAACTAGAACTATAATACATAGTTGACTACACAAAAAAGTCATGTACATCATATTGTACTGTACATATTGCACTCTGATTTATGTCACGACAATAGCAGTCAGTGGTTCATGCGCTGTATTGAGTTTCACAATAGGTTATCCAGATGCCCTTGTCTTTAAATGCACTTCACATAAAGGCAGTTTTCTTCGCTGTATCCTACAGAGGAGGGGAAAATCATTCTAGTCATATCTGGTTGGTACCAAATGACCGTATCCCTTACATCTTTATTTTTTTTTATTTAATTATGCTAATATGTGTATTTTTGTTGCGTGTGCGTGTATGTTTGGAAGCTTCGTGGCCCCCTGGTTAAAAAATATAACTTGTTTATTTTATTGTGACACTTCCCATGCTTCGTTTTTATTTATCTGGATAAATCTCGAAGATTGAAAATATAATCTGATGTAAATATTTTATGTAAATAACAACGTATAATGTCCAACAATTGCTTCAGTAGTACCTCGAAGAAGATTTAGATGATCTCCAACATGCATATGGCCATAAAAGACTTTTTACACAATTCCTTGTGTACTTCTAATAGAAGAGAGATGATGTGTTTATGTCTAATATACTTACATTGCTTTACAACCAAGGTATTTTTTTTTTTTATCCGTCTGCTAGATAACATTTGTACAGGTACCGGTGCTCAGGTCTTAAACTTCATTTAATAATTTTTTTCACGAAATTCAAAATGTGTTTTTGGCCTCTGCGCTTTCTGTTCAAAAAATATGCTGTGACATTTCCACAATTAGAAAGGGTTTAGTATGTCAAAAGGTGTATTTATTATATTATTATATATTAAATATGGAAAGTTTATTTCTAAAACATTACGAGCATATTCATTCAAAAGGGTCAGTTCAACTGCTTTAATGGTTATAAACAAAAAGAGTGACCGGTTTAAAAAAAAAAAAAAAGTCAAGCATACTGACTATACATAACGTCGTTTGATCAGATTGTCCATAAAACGATTTTCTTTCATACTAAACCGAGAAAGCAAGATTTCCTATTAGCTAATGTTTCAGCAGCATTAGCAATCCTGACAGCATTTTATTAGACAGAACCGTGCACACTATTCTGGAGCAAAAATGCAAGTATTTCCCAGAAGAGAAAGCGCATTCTCCATGTGTTTATTTGATGAGTTTATTCAGTGGACTGAATGCTCCTCAAACCCAATACGTACGGACTTGAACGCGATCAAAGTGCACTTAGTTTCAGTCGAACATATCAAAAAAAAAAAAAAAAAAAAAAAAAAAAAAAGCTTGGAGAGGGTCTTTGACTGACTAATAACGAAGATGCGCGAGGTTCTCGCGCGCCGGACTTCCCCCACCCCGGTCTTTCATACTAAGTACGCACCTGAAATAGGTGTGTCCTCCACAGCCTTCAGCCTTCGGAGGAGTGTACTCGGCTCCTTTAAGGCAGTGAGCAGCGAGCCGGGCTGTGGAGGCAGGGGAGAGAGAGAGAGAGAGAGAGAGGGGTTATTCTCTAATGCTCTGAGGCAGAGAGGGTTAGCAGCACACGAACCAATGCGATTAAAGCGCCACGCAGGAGGAAGATGCGCCTGCTTGCAGCCTGCTGGACGGCGAGAGGTGCTCAAGAAGATGGTCTGACTCTGGGATCTCACCTTTGTTCCTGCCGCTTCAGCTTCTCCGGACTTTCTTTCCATTCCCATTTCTGATTAAACATCTATGATTTGCTCTCCCCTGTTTAGTTCCTTTTCTTCCCTTTTTCAAAAACACTTGGCTCCCCTCGGTTTAAATGACACACTTGAACGGCACCGTTGCTTTTGCTTTGAAAGTTTTCTTTCTCCTCCGCATCGCCACCTGCTCCGTTGAAAGACGCTCCTGAATCAGCATCGCACCTGCATCCAGCATCTCCCCCCCCCTCCCCTCGAAGCACAGCAGCATCCGGAGAGCATCCGAGCTTTAACCGAGACAATCACCCAAGAACATCCGCACATTCTTCATGCGCAACGACCGGGCGCAAAAGCGCGGCACGCATAATACGCACGGTGGAGATCCGCTCAAGTCGCTGGCACAGGCAATCCGGACTGGTTTTTGTTTTAACCTTACCGTTGGCATTCTGAGTGAGGGATCGGGAAAAAAGCAGTGGACAAAGTGTGCGGAGTGAAAAGAGGAAAATCTAGCTTGGGGATTGAACGCAGCGGGGCATGTGGATATTGGCATTTCTCTTTCTCCAGAGCATCCTGAATGGTTAGTCCTGATTTGTTTTTCTTCTATAATTTTAAACTTCATTTACTCTCATCGGGACATTCTGGAAAGGGTGTACTGTATGCAAATTTTTTTTTTAAATGGTGTCACGGGTGGTCACCTGGGCTGGGAGACTTTCCCTCCTCTAATCATAAAAACAAAACAAAACAAAACAAAAAAACCCCACAACATCAAAATAAATAAAACAAACCAAAAAACACCTTATTAGTCACATTATGACCTTTATGGTGCTATATAAGCGCCGCGTAATGCAAAAGCTCCCTGTAATGATTCCCGTGTGCACACACAGGGGCCTCCGGCAGGTATTGCACAGGTTTCTTGTCGGTTGTTTTACGCATGGGGAGATGTTAATGAATGTGACCTCTTGTTTATCACGCCGAGTGTTGTGGGAGCTACTCATCCGTGCGCTTTTCGTTTCCACTAATGTCGCGCATCCTATTTTTAATATTCCCGTTTATTTATTTTCTTTTTTTTATCTCGCGACGACTGACGTATTTAATATCGGTTACGCGTGCTGCTCCTTCCCCCACCCGCACGGCAGTTTTAAATCAACTTCATTTAATTTAATTTAATTATAAACGACAATAATTTGTTTAATCCACGAAGGCTTTATTTTGTTTAGGTGTTTTTAAACGTGCTGAGGCATTGCGTTATTAAATAAGCACAGTCATTTGATGGCAGATAATTAAGGATATTGATGTTTAAACGTTTAAGATGGGCACGTCAAATGAAGTTATTACATACAGTTATTTTTGTAACACATCCCTGTTGTGCACTTGAGCCGCACAGTGGGTGGATAGCAGTGGAAAAAAAAATTGCTATTTGCTTTTATATATATATATATATATATATATATATATATATATATATATATATATATATATATATATATATATATATATTTATAACCCTATTTTAACCCTTTTCATATGATAAGACACAAATCATAGATCTGTATTTACAATATCTATCATATCGCCAGTCTTTTTTACACTGTGTGTGCATTTTAAATAGCTTGCTGACCATGATTTCAATCTAATGTGAGTTTTTTTTATATTAAGCATATATAAATGGATCAGTAATGTAAAAATTCTTAAGAAAAAATGAACAAGATTCATAAGACAAATGCAGGGCAGTAGCTGAAAAATACTACACAACGCCTTAATAGCTGTGTGTGTGTGTGTGTGTGTGTGTGTGTGTGTACTTAAGGGACTGCGCCTGCGTGGATGCATATGTGTGCAGCGAGAAATTTAAAGCTGTCTTTATATTTTTTTTAAGGCCAATTGTGCCTCAAGCACAGATTTTCCTATCTTTGTTCCCTGTTTTTAACTCTGCACCTTCGCACCGGTGTAAAAAAAAAAGGTGCAATAGGGCTAAACCGAAGAGATGGTCAGTAGGTGCAAACATGGAAGGGTGTGTACATAAGGAGGGAGCCATGGAGGGAAAAACAGAATGAAGCGAGATGGCAAAATAGACTTATCTCTTCGAAAAAATTGCAGACAGACAGACACCGTCGAGGGGAGGTTGGTGCGTGATGCAAAGAAAGGAATAGAAAAAAAAAAAAAAAAAAAAAAAAAACAGTTTGAGGATTTGATGTAAAATGGCTATTGGGCAAATGCTGGCACGAGACGTGAAGCTTTGAATGGCAGTCATTTTGAAGCGGCGAGGACGTTGCGAAAGCTCACCCTCGGAAAACAACCAGAAATAATCCTACACTTCAGAGGAGGGAGATAAATGCGCCCCTGCTCTTGCTGTTCGAGCTCCAGACGCGGAGCTCTCCGAGGCATTTCTCGCTTCGGGCAAATATGAAATAAAAAAAATATTGAGATGTATTTTGTAATAACTTTGAATTGAAATTGCGCCACCCTGCCTCAGCTGAAACTCATAAAAGAGCAGTAAGAAGTCATCAGTCACTATCGCCCCAGCAGAGCAGACGGTGAAATGAGACGCTCGCTGGCTCTTGCTTGGATGTGCTTTGCTGCTTGCCGTCCGCTCATCCTTTAAAAAAAAAAAATCACATATCTAAAAATGTGTAATTGAATGTTGACATCTTAATATGCTAATTCATTCACTGTGGAAAAGTTACAGGTATAACTTAGTAAGGTCGGTTCTGTCTTTTTGGCGTGATCTAAGAATAAACAACCTTCCCGTAATAAGTGGCCGCTTTCTCGTCTCAGGAAAGCAACTGTATTCTAGAAAATTCGAGCCTGTAGTCTGGAAGGTTTATCGCACGCTGCTTGGCCCGTCGCTATGGAAACCTCTATTATTAGAGCCATAGTCGCGTATCAAATAAGGCCGTCGTGTGAATGAGTGACCCCTGACGTACAATAAAAGGGCACGGATTCTTATTGGTTTGAATGCGGCTTTTATCTATTGTTATTTTATAAAGAAAGCATTTTTCATAACACCGCCTCAAAATTAAAGCCTTTATTATTTTTGCAGCACTGTCTAACAATTAGCGTTTTTATTCTGTAGTAAATAAAAAGGTAACCTACAACTGTAGACGCAAATAGCTATAGCTAATAACGGATTATCGGCAGGAATGGGGATGTTTAGCCAAACAGATTCGAGTGTGACAGTGAACGCAACCTCAGATCTGTTACTCGAAATTATAATCCGTCGCTTGTTGTCCGCAAAAACACACACATGCGCGGCGGATTATAATCTCAGCCGTCTAAATCCTGTATTAAAACATGCCGTCGTTATCTGGGATTACACAGTCCTGACGGTAACTGTTATACTAACAGAATTATACGAACTAATCAGAAGCGTACGAGTCAGAATAACGACTTCATTTCACGTTTAACTGGGATTTCTGAGAGTCTAAGGAGAAATATGAGGAATGATGTGAGTAAATTTGGCTTCGTGGAACTGTGTGTTTGGTGGGAGTTAATCTATTGGGGGCAATTAAGGCAGTTTGCTGATTAGAGGCCCATCTGTTCAAGTTTGTTAGACAGTCCTGTAAGACCCGTGCCCTGCAATCCTCTGTTACCTATTTAAAGATTCTGAGTTAGCGTCCTTAACGGCCCTCCCCGCGTGCACGCAGTATCATTGTCAATTTATTATTTTTTTTGCTCATTTTGTTCGGTTGTTTACTAATGCAATTCACGCATTAGATGCCTCAGCGTCCGTGGTTAAACAGGATCATCAAGACGAGACTTTGAATGAGTCAAACCACCCACTGACTTTAAATGTTAGCCGCTGATTTCACCGGTTGTCTTCGAATAACGTTAGATTACACAGGTTTTATGTGTTTATTTAAGAGCAATAAACCACCTGAAGTGTTGGTGATTTTAGTACAACTCCACCACTAAATGCAATAGGACATTTTTTTAATGAGCTGCATTGCTGAAATTGACATTATTTGTTGACTAAGAAATACTGTGCCGTAGTCTGCTCTTCAGAGGACAAATATGTTTAGAGGTCATTTTAAGGACAACATGGGGAAATAATATAATAATGGGGAAATAACAATGTTAGTTTTATTCACTAGGCATGAACCGTTGTTTAATTTACTATACATTAATTTTGTACTTTATTAATTTTATGATTCACTATATATATATATATATATATATATATATATATATATATATATATATATATATATATATATATATATATATATATATATATTATTATTCAGATATAGAGGAACTAAAACAATGTTTAATTCTAATAAATGCAAATTTAAGAGAACCATAGAACTTTTATTATTATTATTATTATTATTATTATTATTATTATTATTATTATTATTATTATTATTATTTAATTAATGATTTATTACATTTACAGGTGGCTAAAAATGCAAGTGTATAACCTACAAAACTCAAGAAAAAGTTTGTCAATAAAGTATTTTTCTTGTTTATACAGTGAAAAAATGAGTCTTTAGAAATTATTAATTGCATTGTTAATTAAAAAAATACTATTATTTAACAAATGCTAAATGAATCATAAAATGGGTTATGCGTTTCATTTTTTCTATTCTGTAACAAAACACAGCTGATTCCTGTAATAACGATGTGTAAAAATGATGATGATGATAATATCAACAACAACAAAATGGCTTAATCCCGTCGTCCGACTAATATCCAGTCGCTCCGTCATCAGTGGCATCTGTAAAATAGCGTCACATGACTTTTATCTTCAATGTGCATCTCTCTATTCATGTGCTTTCTCTGCAGCCCTGTCTTGTTATTTTTAAAATGAGACCCAGAGAGAGGTATGTAGGCTGAGGTATCTCTGACCTAGGTGGGAGAAAGTGACAGGGTGACAAATGACCAGAGCTTGCTTTCTCAACATTGTGATATATTTTTAAACATGGCATAGACTGTAAGATGTAAGACCAAGTTGGTGGCTGGTATTTTTAGCTGCCCCCTTTCAGAGCGCTGTCACTTTTGCCAGATGTCTGCTATTCATTGTATGTGCTATGTATGTGTGCACATGTGCATCTGATATGGGATGTGTTCATGCATTTGATTCGGCCATGGGTCTGTCTTGCTCTTATTCGTTCCAGCATTATTGTATTATATTTATATTTCTCTTTAGAGAGCGAAAATATACGGTGCCAGCAGCCATATCAGCCTCATCAGAATTAGACAAGACCGGGTCTTGATATGATTTCCACATGTCCGTGTCTAAGATTTTACCGTTTCTGACAGCTACAGTTGTTAAATTCTAATAAATTACATGGGATTTCTTTGAAACAGAAGGTTTCAGTTTAAATCGTTTTAACTGATTTATTTGCTAATAGTTTTCTGGTAAGCACATGACCATTTATTTTTGCATATTTTTTCTGTCGCATAATAATTTTTTTCTTCGCTTGCGCGATGGATAGACGTTATTCATTTGTATTTTTTAATAATCAGATGCACCTTTCAGCATGACTTCGCTGTTAAATCGCTGCAGTTGAAACACATTACTGTCCTTCAGATCGTAACAGCTGTCTCAGCTCCAGAAAGCATGAAGATGTTGCTTTTTGATGTGTGTTTTAGCAGTTAAATGTCTCATTAGAGCGGCAGTTGCCTGAGGTTTATTATGTGTTGCTCTCTCTCCTCTATCAGCTGTTCCCCACAAGTGATTATGCTAATTGCTGTTTGATCAGATGATTAAATTATAATTCGATTAATCCAGGGTACTAAATGCTCTGAATATATTTGTGTCTGCTCGGTTGGCTGGCTGGCTGGCTGGCTGGTTGTGTGGAGCAGCGGTCTCCTGTCACCTTGCTAGCACCACATGAAGAAGAAAAAAAACAAAAAACGTGACAACCTGAAATGGGAAGAGAAACACTCTGCAGAGAAGAGGGCTGGGGAGGGGTGCACTGTGTCCTTCCTTTCAGAAAACACTACAGTGCTGTAGCCTACAGATGGACATGTACCGCTCTGATGCTAAAACAGAAGAAAAAGAAGAAAAATCCATTTAGATAAATGTGTAAAAAAAAAAAAAATAGCCATTGCTGCATCATCGTAAGGAGACTGTACTGTTTCTTTTAGAGCAATACGTTATTTATGTATTTATTGATAATGTAAGTGTGTGGGAAATTGTTAAAAAACACTGTACAATTATTATAATGAGCTATATTTAATGCTTTTAAGTAACATTAACTAACAATGTAGCAGTAAAAATATACCATAAAAATACAACTGTTCACTGTTAATCTAAATTAACTTTTACTAAATATTAATTGATACATCTTTTCTTTTTAGTAATGTATTAGCATTAAATGCTGAAATCAACAGTTAACACATGCTCTTCGTGTTTATGGTGATGTTAACAAACGCAACTTTTTCCGTCGTAATTTCTTAATAGTAAAAAGTCTAATACTGATGCTACTAAATCGATTCACGCTATACCGCAAACAATGTTTTTTTCTATATTACTGACAGTTTAAATCAGTAGCAGGTTAACATTGCTAATATGATCGCTTGCTGCAGTGTAAAATCGAATTAGTTGGGTTTACTTTAAAAAAAGCATGCAAACCGATTGCCTTAAAAAACGAAGTGAAGTGAAATAGAAATAGTGACAAATGACAAATGCTTAGTTAGTATAGTTTACTTAAACAAGAGTTAGAGTAACTAAAAAAGAACAGTAGCGTGTACTTGATCCTTTACTTTAGGTTTGCTCATGACTTAGTATAGCTACTCACTGACTCCCAGAGGGCATTGCAGCAGAACAAATTATGCAATGGCTTTGCGGTACAGTTGTTGTTGTTGTTGTTGTTTCCAAATTTTATTTGCTGTATTGTGTGAGTAGTAACACAACAAAAAGAGCAAATACAATGGTTACACAATTAATAAAAGTAAATGAAATGAATTGTTACCAATACGTGCTGAATGATGAAGTCAGTACGTGACTTCGGCATATACCACAATTATTTAATTATTATATCATCCAAATTAAAAGCTCCTCAAGTAGCTTACGAAAAAACATTTTATGTGTTTTTGCATTAATGATCTTTAGAATACCCAAAAGAATACACTAATAGGAAAAGCTAAATAAATAAATTAATTAAAAGATAGGTCACCTTCTAAAAGCGACCTATTTATTTATTAGCTTTCTTCCCTTGAAACCAAATTACTCAGATGTTATGCTGTATCGCTAATGGTAAGTAAAAAAAAGAAAAAAAAAATTAGAAAAATATCTTATGTGGCATATGTGATTTAAATGACACGAGTGAATGTTAACAGACATGGAGGATTTGTTTGTTCTTCTTCTTCTGTTGTTATTTTGGGCATTAGCAACATATTAGTGCACTACTGTCTCTCACTGCTTTATTGATGTCATTGGTTCCTTTGTGGTTACTTTAATATTTTAAGTGAGCGTCACTCAAAGCAGTAAGTGAATTGTTTTATTTGCCTTTAAAGTTGCTGTAACTTAATAAAATCTAGTAAGTATAACAACTAAGTGCAGCTCAATGACTGGTTGCTGCAAAAAAAAAAATTCTTAATTTTAATATAATATAATAATAATAATATAATATAACACTAAGAATATTAAACATGCAATTAACGAGGCACATGAAAACAATGTAGCACATATAGTTTGTAACATTTAGTGCTACATATCGCATACTGTTTTCACATGCTGTGGGCCTACTTGAATTTGAGTCAAGCTGGATCCGAGGCCAGTTGCATAAACTTAGCCTCTATATTAAAGTCTAAAGAGTCTAAACATTTTATGCAACCGGCCCCGGGTTTAGAATCCAGAGCTCATCTTCACAAAACATCAATCCTACTACTAAGATTTCTCTTAAATAGCAGTAAAAGTTCTTAGCTAAGAGTTTCCTCTTAAAACCCATTCACAAAGCTGCTGAGACAAACTTTTACTAAGGAATAGAGAGAAGTCTTAAGCGAAGAGTAATGGTGGGGTTGACCTCATTGCTGTGGATGATGTCAGCATGCTTGCAATGCACACAGTGATTGGCTGAAGGTTTCTGTCAGAGATTTATTCATAAAAATATTGCAGAGCGTGATATTATTTTGCCATTTCTAAATAAAGATTTAAAAATAAAGATGTTGGCATGTAAATAATCAAATCTGTGCTTCACTTGAACAATTTACGGATATGCATATAAACACCAGTAAAATAATCACGGCTGATAGTAAGACATGCAAACGTAAAAGAAAACCAAACTGGATACAAGAACAGGTGTTACTCCTTAATGGAAAGGATTTCATCAAAAGAAAAGTTGGAGTTGGGATAACCTCCAAACCATAAAGGAGATACCATTTCGAGATGCTTCTAAAATGTTTCTATTATGAGGCAGATTGCTGGCAAGCAATTGCAGGCATTTTAGGATAGTTGTAATTTGGCCTTAGTGACCTCTTCATTACTCCTAACGTTTCACAGATTTAGGAGCTAGTTTTAGTGCTAGAACGCTTTGCGAAACACTCTTTCTACATTTAGGACTGACACGCCCTGGACTGACACGATTTTCCCTTAAATCAATTAGTTATGAGCTGCTTTTAGCTTTAAGATTTTTTTGCGAATGCATGCCCAGATCTTTTCAACATTTTAGGAAAGATGCTAATTTATTTACAAAAGTGTCATCAATCACTGTATAGCATATTATTTGTAGAGATAATGAAATGTTGTCTTACGTTGGATCTCAGTAATGACCAGGTGTACTGAGATGCGGACTGTGATGTTTGGCATCGTTGTGCAGCAAGTGCTCACAGCTAGCCGAGCTGGGCATTAGCCTTTGCAAGCTCAAATAGACGGATGTGTACAGATGCTATTGAAACAGGCACCTGCGCCATGAGAAAGACAACACAGAGGAAGTCTTTTACTGAACCCAGAACAGCTTTACGTGCCAAGGAGGGAAAAAAAAGCCACTATCCGGAGATGAGCTGACCACAATGAGGGTTCTTGTTGAACCTCTCTCTGGCTTTAACGAAGGCAGGATGCTTGTTTGTAAAGATGCTCTACATCATTATGAATCGTCAAGGCAGGACTTGCTCTCTGGACACCGGTCTCATAGACTTTCCTTTGAGCCGTTAGATAGAGGCTTCTCTGTATGTTGACAGAGGAGTTTTGACTTCCCACTAAAGAGCTTTTGTATCGCCTAATTTTTATTCCCTCTGCCGCTGTCCAATAACAGACTCTTATTTAGGAAGCGCCAAGAATAGAAGTCGGATTTTATTGATTGGACACATTTTCATAAGACTTTACTTAAACAAGCAAATAGAGCTGGAAATCAAGCTAATCAGCTAACATTTACCAGGCAGAGTACAACTATGCCATTTAGATAATTCAATGAATCATTGGTACAGAAAGTTATATAGTGCTAGTCAGGATACCATGACAATATTTCACACATTACCATGTACTCTATGCAATACACTACCATAATCACTATACATGGTCATTGCCTCAGTAAATTTTTGTAAATGCAATGGTTTGGCCATGTATACTACAACGTATTGATTTATGCACTAAACTGTGTTATGCCTAGCCTTCTAATTCACTGTCTAATGACAATCTATGACTCTTTTACCTTTTGTCAAATAGTTGGCTAATTCATAAACATACATACAATCTCATTTATTCATTTTAAATTTACATTTTTATTTACATTCTGCTTATGCCCCACTAGCTAGGTTTAGGGTTTTCGACTTTGTACGAAATAGCAACTTTATAAAATAATTATGTTTTCTTGTAAGAATGAGTTGGATTTATGATTTATAACAATATAAGTCTCGATCCTCATTGCAGCCGACCAAGAATTTCCTACTTCTGACTGTGTTATACCACAATTACACCACAGTAATAGATTGTTAAAAGGATGATGTGGCAGTGTTCCCAAACGGTTTTGCAGAAAACACCACAGAAATTTGCTGAAATGTGTGTAGATATTGTAATTAGCACCTAGTTGTTGTCTATGTTGCTATCTAATTATAATAGAAAAAGCGACATATCTTTATCATAATTGTATTGTGATGTACATTCATGTCTAACTGATTATCTGAAAGGAAAAAAATCATACGGAGAATTGGCTCTACGCATTGCTTGTTGAATTGTATTTGAGATGTGTGTGTTGCACTCAAAAATGGAGCTAGATGAGCTTTCGGAGGTAGAGAAGTCTGTAATTTTGATTAAAACAAAATGAAAACATAGAAACATATGCACGAATTGTTCTCAATAAGATCTATAACATGTCTTTACAAAACATGCCAACTTTAATGTAAACTCCTTTTTAGGCTGAATTTACAGCATTAGGCCTAATGCACAGATTTATATCGACATTTAATGTATTCATTTAGCGGGCACTTTTAGCCGCTGACTTATAAATGACAAATGCAACAAAAAGCAATTCATTCTAAGCAGGCAATAACATGAGAAGTACTAATGCAAATGTTCTCACAGACAGAAATAAAAAATAGCAAAAGCTCAGAAAGGTTTTTTTTTCTGTGTGTGTTCATGGAAAGATGGGTTTTTAGCCATTTCTTGAATACTGAAGAAGATTTGGCTCTATTGAGAGAGTTCAGAGTATCATTCCACCGTCCGGGAACAGTGAACGTGAATATTTCTGTGATGGTACCATGATGTGCTGCTTACTGACCGTAGGCTCCTCGATGCAGAGATATACAGTAAGTGGAGGTAAGAGGGTCCATTGCTGTTCTTCAAGCATCAACGTATTGAACATAATGCAAGCTGCAACCATTTGCCAGTGAAGAGAGGTGTAACGTGGGCCGTCTTCGGCTCATTAAAGACTAATCGTGCTGCTATGTTCTGTGTTGCTCATAGAGGTTTGATGGCCAAAAGAACATTGCAATTGTCCGACTATAAATGACACTGCATTCCTGGACAAGGAGATATGCAACCTGTGTGACTGTGCTTTCATTGCCATGTGGTCATCTAAGCTCAGCTCATCACTAAAGATAATTTAATGTGAGATGGCATGATGTCACGTTTCTGTGATGTATGTCCTCACTTACACTCACATTTATTCACGCTCCCAAAATTTCCCAAAATAGTAAATATTGTAATGCATTGTGTCTGCTAAAAAATATTGAACCTACTTTATTGGCATTTAAGTATTCTTGTATATACAGGTGCAGTACACATTGAATAACTCGCTTAAAGAGAACATCTGTGGTTTTCAGTATCAAATTTCACATCTAATCTGTTATAAAGCATGCAAGCATTTGGGGGGCTAAGGTGTTGTGAAATGTGGTTGTAGCTAATCGTTTTAACATCTGTATATGCAGTGCTTCACATCCTGACTTTGTTGAGTTAGTTGTGTTCCTAGGTCCAAAATATTTTGTTGACCCTGGAACAGCATTGTAATCCAACAATTTAGTTTTATTCATACCTTAACCTAACTTTACCCATGAGTAATCCCTAAAATTAGAGAAAATGATAGATGAATGACACTGGCGTACAAGCACAGAACACCAAAAACTTCTCAAAAACTATAAACTGGCTCTTTAGATCTGATCGGTTAATCACAATGTTGCACTTAGCAAAAACAGGTTCTGCATAAAGCTTATAAGAATAAAATCAAAGGCCTTAAAGCATTTGTGCTTGATTTCTGTTCGTGCACCAAGAATGGCTAGAAATGGATTGGTCGTGTTTTATAGTGTGTAAGTTAAATTAATTTGTTAACTGTTAATTACTTATGGAATTAAGTGATGCCAGCCAGTAGCTATTAGCTGCAGCTCCAGAGATCCTACCTAACACTATCATTGATGAATATGATCTTGCTTTACTTGGCTAAGTGACTTGCCTTAATAGATTTAGCGTTTTTTGAATATGGAAGTGCTTAGATTGAAATTGCCCGACTAACAGCCTTGTTCGTGCCATCAGCTGGGCAAATTCAGACATTAAAGTCAACAGCGCTTTCGTTTTCCGATCTCAGCCTGCTGCCAAGTCGGCTCTTAACGAGCCGCTCACGTTCGCTCGTTTAAAACATGACAACGGGAATCAGAGGCGCACCGCAGGGCCACACTCGGCGTGCTTTACCCTTCGCCGACATCAGAGAGCCGATCTGTCTGCACATATCACAGGCGAGCAGACGGCAGGCCTTTTCTCGTCTGTCATGTCCTGCTTAATATTCATGAAAGCAAATTGGGAGACAGTCATTTGGCAAGTGCTGCGAGTGCTAAAGCCTGTGGGGGTTGTAGGAGAGAAGTGCATACTCACAGTGGCAAAAACCTTGTCCCGTTCGCCCCTACCTTGTCCTGGGTCCGCGTCGTCCGTCCCCAGCCGCTCCCTTCGGCACCTTGTCTCGTCCCATCTCCCCCGCCCCAAAACCCAAAGCCCCCCAGGCGGTGTGCTGAGTGTAGCCTTAATTACCCCAGGCCCCTGACAGAGCCTGTCATTGCGGAGCAGATATCCCATGATCCTGCTCGGCACTGACAGGACACACAGACCTGGCAAAACCAGAAGCTCGACATTGGCTCAGACGGAATCTACAACTATCTGTGAAGTTTTAAACAAAGCAGGCATGTGGAGCGTCGCACGTTCGCTGGACCGTAGACGTGGAACAGGCTGGAAAAAAGCTCAGGTCTTGTAATTGATCTACTTTGCATGTGATTAGATGTATCAAACTGGTTTCACACAGGGTGAAATGCTATTGACCTGCAATGTGCTCTAAAATGGCGATTTCTGGATAGTTGCTTGATGGAAACTAGGTAAAGTAAATAAATCACAAAACTTTTTTATCGGCACGTTCGAATGGTACTCGACAGGCATTGATTTGTTCGTTTATTTGTGGTGTTAGTGTTTGCCTCATCAGCATTGATCACACCTTTGCTCAGATCAAATGCATCAGTGGTGCCGAAAACGGTTTGGTATGGCTGATTAGACAGTTGAAGATGATAAATGCTGTTGTGCGTGATTGACCAGTCACCCTAAATTTGAGTCAGTGACTAGTGTTCTGTCTGTTACGCTCTTTAAACGAATGTACAGTTGTTCTTTTCTTTTCATCTCACAAATTTTTTATGCTTTAGTAAATTGTGTTGCATTTCAAGTCTGCCAGTAGCTTTTTAGGAATTACCACATAATGCATAATTAATAATTGTATTTATCAAATTGTAATAATTTTCAGACCCTAGCTAATGCAGTGTTGCCAAGCTAAGCTATTTATAATTTAAAGGAACTCATCTATAGAACAGCTATTTATTGTATTTAGCTCTAATTCTAAGAAGTAGCTAGATCCATCAACACGGCAATATCATTTCAGATATAATCTGTCCCATGACGATTTATAATTGACCCAGTTTTATGGCACAAAAACAACATAATCTAGGATCACACATGATGTGCAGAACCAGATCTTACCAAGTTCGACATGTTCCTGGATCGACATCATTGTTGACCCTGGAATAATGCTGTGATTAACCAATCATATGCAAAGAAGCAGTTTCTAGTTTTTGTGAAGTTTAGGTTCATAACCATTGTTTGGTGCCTGTAGTTTCATTTGTCTGATTTTAGGTATTACTCATGGGTAAGGTGCATGGGTTTAGCTGCAGGGTTATGGTTTTTTAATAAAAATGTTGTTCCAGTGTCAACAAAACATGGTCAACAAAAACTCAGGACGTGCCCTGGGATGTACTGATTCACTAATGACTTTTTAATGCTTCTTATGGCAAATAATGACAATTATAAGCATCTGTTACCTAGAATGAATCAGACCTTTGAACTCTATAGAGCAAGGGCTGCTTGGGAAAATTTAATTCATTAGAACAAACCGGACTTTTTGAATTTTATTTAGAATGAATCAGATTTTCCAATGCTATATACGTTTTGAGTAATATGAAGAGTGTTTCTCAAATCACTCCACCAAAACGTAAATTTTAGGAACAATACATTAATTTGTATTCACCCCCAAAGTACTCATTCACTATCCTCTACATTACGCCACTAATATAGCCTACTTGAAGGAGTAAATGAGAAAGAATTAGCATGAAAGAATGTGTTGGAAGGACTGCTGCTTTTTGCATAGTTTGTGTTTGATTTTTAATATTAAATCTAAAAGCGGACGGTGTGATTGTGACCAGGTGTGGTTTAAGAGAAGAGAATATAACGTAAATAGTCTTTTAATCTTCTATAAACAATATAGTTACAAGCAGGAAGGCAGGCAGACTCGAACCACACAAATTAACCACGACGATCGGACAAACTGAACTGAAACACACAGGGAATAAATACACAAAGTAATTGACTAAATTAACAAGACACACCTGAAGACAATGATACAATTAACTGAAATGAAAAGTAGGGCATACAGAGCATGTGGAACATGAAAACAAAGACGTGACACCTGGTAAGCTAAACCACAATGCTGTACTATGATTAAAAAAAAATATATATTGTTATGTTATGAAAATGTTGTGATTTTTGTTAGAAATATGTATGCCATGTGATTTCCCAATTCGCAAAATTGTACACTATTTTAGCTTTTTAACAATAAATTATTATTACTTTAAATGCAAATATTACTGGCCTGGGGGCTGAAGTAAAACTGTAAGTGTGAATTTCCATTCACAAATTTTAGTAGATTTGACAACTTCAGTAAATTTTAGGGTTTAAACAAGGAGTGGATATTCTCTTTGAGGCCTCTAGATTCTGACTGGCAGTCTTTGCCTCTGGCATAAAGCTCATCTCCTGGTGCTCTCAAAGCCAGCACTCTTTAGCATGCTGTCAGTATGGCAAAAGAATCTCTCCCATTTCTACCTTTTGTCCCCGTAACAATATGCTTATGAGGCACAGAACTGAACCTAAAATGGAGCTAAATTCCAAAATCGCAATTAAGAAATTCCTCCACCCCGGTATTCTGATTGATATATCCAAAAATATATAGATAAAACAAACAAGCAAATAAATTAATGCATTAATGTAACATTGCACACTATCAAAAGTGCTGTTGTTTTTTTATGTCAACACGACCTTGTTGGAATCACTTATTTATTTGGGTGAATAATTACGTGACTCGCTCCTAAATATACTCGGTTATTGGCATCTACTGACATAACAAGGTAATATTCAGCAATAGCTATTGTAAAGTCCCCACTACTAATGCACAAACTAATTGCATGCATTTATATGTTATGTTAATATTTATTGTTCTGCAATAATTTATGATTTTCAGGTGGGATGTGACCTGTATACTCTCCGGGGGTTTTAGCTTTTGATATATTCTTATTTTACGGGAGAGAAATACTAAATGAAACATCAATTGGTGCTTTCAAACCTGTCTGTAAAACTTGCATGTGAAATGAAATCAATATATTTGAGCGTTTCAATTTGAGGATGCTTTTGTGTACGCATACGTGTGCCTTGCTAATGTTATGAAGGTATAAAAATTCATGAAAGTTTGTGTGTGTGTGTGTGTTTTTCTGAAATGCCCTACTAAAGTCACCTTGGCTTGGTGTTAGCCACTTTCCATCAGGTGCAGCCCATGCCTCGGGTGACACGACATTAAAGGCCTACAGGCAAAGCAAGGCCAGTGCATTAGAGTCAGCTGCCATCCCAATCACTCTTCTTGCCCAAAGAAAAGGAAGAGTAGATGTATTTGATGTACAGACCTTCAGATGAGAGGAGCAGTTTAATATTGAATAGAGTGCGGTTTTTCTTCCAAAGCTGTACCCAAAGAGAGAAAAACCTTGGTTAATTATGAATGCACACAATACATTATTAAACAGTGTCACTTTTTCGTCTTTATGGTTCATTTCATGAAAAATTATGACAATTATGAATTTTTCCTCCGGGTTGCTGAGTATTAAAGTGCTGTTTTTTTTTGTTCAAATGTGGGACCCTTGATGTGACTTCTGCTTTTAGACTTAATTTAGCTAGTTTTTTTAACAAATACATCCATCAAACATGACATATATATTTTATACATTTTAAAGATATACATTTATTTTGAACTAAACAGAGCATTTAAGGTAATATACTTAATGGGGATATGGTGTTTATTTGGATCAATTACTCAAAAAATCTCAAAACCTATGGTTGAATAGAACAAATGGTAAGAGATGCATGAAAAATGTAGATAGTGGTGGTGCTTAGAAGATTGGAATTGAAAATCTGGTACGACTCAAAAACTAGACTGCCAAAGGGTTAAATAGGTATTTTCGTTTTCATGAAGCCACTGGGGTGGCAATGGGGCTTCACCATATGACTTTGGCACATTATTTTACAGGCATGTATCTAACCTAACTGGTTACACTTTATTTTGATAGTCCACTTTAGACATTCTTCTAATTAATAAGTAGCATTGTTACTACATGCGAAATCATTTTCATTAATTTGTAACTACATTTTCTTACTCTCAGAGAACACTGTTAGGGTAGGTTTAAGGTAGTAAAATAAGCATATGCATATACTTGCAAAATTTCTCATAGTCAGTGCGTTGTAGTTGTGAACCCATCAAAATAGTGTCTCCTAATACTCTAATGAATGCTAGTTGACATGTAGCTGACATGTTACTTACTGTTACTAGAATGTTAATAGAATACCTAAAGTGAACTATTAAAATAAAGTGTAATAATAAACTAAAATAATCATTTACTCTCTGCAATCTAAATATCCTAATTGTGATTTATTCATTTGTAGTGGAGACGCATTGAATTTAAATTTCTTCTACATCAGCAGGTCTTTATTTCATTACGAGAAGCCACACTTAGAGAACGCTCTTCTATTAACCATCATACCCTCATGAATTCATCAAGTGCCAGGTTATTAGTGCAGGATGTGTTGAATCACTTGAGTTAGTTCGCAAAAAGTCTTTATCCGTCCTCTTGGAATGAAGATCAACAATGATTGCTTTGGTTTACAAAAGAGTGAGTGAGCAAATTCTTATTGCGTTAAGGCCAGAATGTTTTCACACCCTTTAATATCGGAACAAACGCTCCGCCAAGCCTCTCGCTGGCAAAACAAGATATTTTAACAGATGGTTGCTTCAGCGTGCCACTTGATGAATGGTACCATATGCCTCAGATTGCCACAGTAAAGATTATCACCATTACGAGCGCTTGTTCGCGGGTTTCGTTTGTTTGCTCGTCTGTGTTTGCTCATCAAGCGTGCCAACAACTGGAGTGTTATATCTGAGCATGTGGGCGCACATGTGTTTATGAATACACGCCGTCTTCCGTGTGTACCTTCTGCTTTGTGACTGAAACCCGCTGATCCTCAGAAAAGGTTGAAACTGCTGCAATTTGAAACCTTGTTAGAAATTTATGAAGTGCTAAAATGTTTCGTCCCGAGGAAAACACTGCCAGCTGTCACTGGTGAGCCATTTACTGCCAAACGGAGATTGGTGCTCAGACAGAGTCTGTGGCAGAGCATGGGAGAGATTTTCATCAAGACACGAGAGAAATTCAGCAATTAGCTTGGAAGTCATTCAACTTGAACTTTTCTTTGGTTGTGATTCGCTTCATGATGCAATGCCATGTTTTCTCTGATCCTTAATACTCTCTGTGTACTCTGTTCACTTTTGGGCTCATGTATATTTAATGTGATATTACAAAAATAAAGATGCCAGTTTGATGCTTTTGTCATTTAAAAAAATTAAATATAAAATAATTCAAATATACAAACAATTGTATATTAAAATAATTTTAGCATTTTTACTCTAGAAGTAGATCACAGTGTATTTTAACTTAAGTCTTTCCATATTATGAAACATTTCAACATCAAATTGTCTTATCAATGCTTCTTCATCTGTATTATTGTACCCACTCACGCACTCTTGTCCTTGTCTTTTTCTTTCCAGTTTTCGGTGAAGATCTACGTTCAGCTTATATTTTGTCAATGCATCTCTGCAAGAGGTAGTGTTCTCCAGCACCACAGGGGCACTGGTGCCGTGTCCTGCAGCGGCCGTGCCCCCTGCCGCGCTGCGCTGGTACCTCGCCACCGGGGAGGAGATCTACGATGTCCCTGGCATCCGCCATGTGCACCCCAATGGCACGCTGCAGATCTACGGCTTCCTGCCATCCAGCTTTAGTAACCTAATCAATGACAATACATACTACTGCACAGCGGAAAACCCATCAGGAAAGATCAGGAGTCAAGATCTACACATCAAGGCCGGTCAGTAAGCTCAACAGAACAGCAACAAAAAAAAAAAATATCTTTACCCTCAGCCTACCCCTAAACCTACGGATCACACAAAATCTGTTAATTGTTTTACATTTTAAAAACACGTCATTCTGTATGATTTCTAAACAGTTTTCTTCATGGGGAAAATACCTGTTATTACTGTCCTTATGGGGATAGTGTATTTGGCCTCCATAATGTAGGGAATAACAGGTACACACACACACACACACACACACACAAAGAAAACAGTGAAAATCAAGAACTAATCTAGTTTTTAACATATAAAGTAACCTTTCAGTTTTTCAAATTACCTACAGCTCAGCATTATATATTAAAAGTGCTCGTAGTTGTGCTTCTCTGACAGCTCTGAGATAGACAGATGAAAAACACTGAAATATTAATGATTTTTTTTTGCTTAGGTCAGTCATGTGTAGAGAAGACAATGCTGGAATTTGGGTCATTTTTTTGCATGGCCATTGTGTATTCTCTCTTTCTTTAGCTATCTCTTTTTTTTTACGTTTGGTCACCTGAAGCGACCAGCAAGTCATCTTAATAAAATAAAAAAATTAAAAGCACAAATATATACTCTTTATATATAACTTTTATTTTATATATTGCTCATTTATTAAATTATTTACTAATATATTATACTGTACTGATATATATATATCTTTCTAGCAGAATGCAGTATTGTGAACTTGTACGAATGACACTGAGTAAAAAAACCCTCTTTTGTCTTGACTGCAGTATTCCGGGAGCCATACACAGTGCGGGTGGCTGATCAGAGAGTCATGCGAGGGAATACGGCGGTCTTCAAGTGCATTATCCCGGCCTCAGTAGAGGAGTACGTCAGTGTTGTATCATGGGAGAAAGACACAGTCTCACTTGTCTCAGGTAGGGTTGATCGTTCGCATTGCTTTTGAAAACTTGCGAGAATTACGTAAGCCTTCTTTTGCCTTTTAATTTGCCTTTTGATTTAATTTTTGAGTCTTGTTGAAACAAAATGGCATTTTTTCGAAGTAGCTGTTTGCTTTACTTTATAGTATATGTTTGTTTTAACTACATAGTTGACTGTTGCATAGTACCGTCTGGCTGGATTTGCCAGGAATGGAGGAATTTAGGGAAGTGTGGTTTGTGGCTATAGACGTGCGAAAGCTACTATGTAGTTTAGCAGACGCTATACATTCACTAGTTATTTGAAGTCCTTTTATTCAAAGATATGCCTGGCAAAGAAACTGTACGTGACAGACGGTAAACGTCTTATACCAGAGCTTTTATTGAGCTTCGAAAAATCCATTCTCTCACCAATCAATGTACATCACCACTTATGACTAGCTGACGACATTTCCATGGTAACACTCTGGTAGTAATAGGCCAGCGTGGTTGGTTGAAATATGGAATAATATGCACAATATTCCTCATACCTTTATGAATGGTTCTGCAATTACATGGTCGGTGTCATTTATAAAGATGAATTTTATCTGATGCACATGCCAATATCAACCCGTGTGCAAAATGTCAGAAGCATTAGACCTATCCAATGCTCATCCCTCGCTAAATATTTAATGATGAAGGACCTCAGACATGTGGCTGAAAGCTCACTGGCATATGAAGCTGAAGAATTGTTTACTCTTGCAGAGAAGTGGGCTTTAAGATTTCTATGCTGGCATGCGCCTGTGTTTTATTCTTTTCTAAATCAACCAGGTATTGCTAATAATTGTTGTTGGTGATGTGGTTAGCATGAACCTTTTGGGATTAGATTAGTTGTTTAAATACATGTTCTTAATACATGTGTTTCATAAAATACCAACAGCAAACAAACGTACAGTCAGGACACATTCAATTCAGCTGGAATACCGTTGTGTTGTTACATCTGCATACAACATTTGCTGGAAGTGGCTGTTAACCAGTAGTTATTATGCTATAGCTGTAGGTATAGAAACCTTTCTAAATTCTTCACAATATTAATTTAATGCCAATAATGAAAGATTTGGTATATGGCAAGACTACTCTTGGGTCTGAACTTGGGCCTCCACGTCCCAAAAGACCTCCTCAAAACAAAATGCTGGTCGTGTTTTAAAAAGAAGCAGCCCTTCCCGTTGAAAACTACTAGAGGTCCGCCTTTTTTCTGGTCTAAAAAGCTTTTAAAATCCAGTGAGTTTTGGTGGGTGCAATCAATTCCAGCATAATTTTTTTTTTCACATGGAATTCATAAAATAAGCTGTGGAAATGTATTGCAGTTTCATAGACATACATATCTGCTATCAAAGCTATTTGCATTTTATTTTCTTGTCCTAGCATTTATTTAATGTTCAATCCCAGATATAGCTTGATGTGTTTTCCAAATGCGGACCGATATTTTGCCATTTTTGCACATCTCTCACAATATCTATCAGATACATGGAAATTTGACTACTTAGCCCTAGTTCACTGAGACAGCTTTATTACTTTTCTTCACACATCACGTCTCACGAATTTCCTCGAGTATATACTGACAAAAAAAAATGTTGGGTGTTTTTTTAAATTATTTAAATAAAAGTTTCAAAATGCGATTTATACTTTCATGCTGCATTTTCGTATTTTAATGTAAAAAATCTGGTCTAGAAATCGATTGCGAATCGTTACAATTAAAAAACAATTTTAAAGAACCAGAATGAATCACAGTTTAGCAAATTTTGCTTTCCGACCAGTCATTTTCTCGTTCGAATTGTAAATCAGGATTGTCGCGTAAAATACTGTACATCATAGCGAACGATTGTGCCGTAAGCATGAAGCATTCGATCTCTTTTCCCTTGTCTGCTTAGCATAAATCAGTGTTCGGAGTGGACGCGCGAGCTATTCCGGCCCTATAATTCTGGCTAACGCTGGAGATTGTCCCGCAAATCACAGAGAAGATGAAATGCATGATTACAGAGTGGGACTTGTCTTAATTAATGAACTGTGATTGAAAATATAATTACAATATGAATTACCTCTCAAAATAAAGACTGCTCCCTAGTCATTTGAAGCGAGGGCCTGTTTTAAATGTGAATGAACGGGGCCTAATGATACTCTAACTTACCATTAACCTGTCATGCATTTTAAAACGGACCTTTCTGTGTGCGCTTTCAAATTCATGGCTGTGGATCCGTCCCCTCTCGGCTTTTGATAAACAATTGACAGCTTTAATAAAGAGATGAAAGGCTGTGCAGGTGAAAGGGCCCATGTGTGTGCGTTTGTGAGTGTATCTTCCTCTTTGAGTGTCCAGTGCACGGAACAGGTCCTAATGCACCTTGCAGGCTGTTTTTTTGTATGTATTTCAGGGATTTGTCTACTGAATATTGATGGTGGCCGTATTTCTTTTGTCATCTCGTCTGCATGCAGACCTTTTATCCATTGGTTCACCCATTTGATCTTGTTTTAGTGACTGAAGGGATGCAATCAGCCTCTTGGAAGAAGCCTATTTACTTACATTATACACATTTCGCTTTTTTTTTTTTTTTTTTTTTTTTTTTTGGAAAAATTGAATTGAAAGGTCTAGTTGTAAAAATGGTAGCAGTAGTAATGTGCCTTAAAGAATTAGTTCACCCAAAAATTAATACTTAGCGGTAAAATGGTCAATGTGACATCAGTGGTTCAACCTTAAGGTTAAAACAAATTGTTGAATAAAGTCATTATTATTATTTATTTTTCTTCAATTATGGTTGATGTCACATGGATTATTGTATTGATGTCCTACATTTCTGGATTTTGATTGTGGTAGTATCCTTGCGGTCTACGGAGAATCAGAAAGCTTTTGGATTTCACCAAAATATTTTCATTCTAAAGGTGAATAAACGTCTTAGAGGTTTGGAATGAAATGAGGGTAAATAATTACTAACAGAATTTTCATTCTTAGGTATACTATCCCTTTAAGAAACGACTTTTCCTTTTTGATGGCAATCCCAAGCTCTCTAATATTTTAGCCCCTCCCATTTAAAGTCCTGTCTACACGCATGAAAGAAAAGAGTTTTTGACTCTGACCCCTGTTACTCAGATTGTTCAGAAACTGACAGCTCCTCTAATAACTATACTGTAAGTAGCTTGTTGCATTTGCGCTAAACTTTGGTCCCGCTATAATTTTTTACAGCGCTTCGCCTTCGGCTTTTCTCATTACAGTTTACTTCATGGCTGCAGAAGTGTCCCTCTCTCATGGCTGACATTCACTGACATTTGTCAAACCATTAAGCTCAATTCACTTTCCTTCCAGCGCGGTTAGAGGGGGAAATCACAGCCACATGCGCTTTACTTATTTAATGGGCTGTTTCTAATGGGTCTTTGCCGTAAATATTGAGAGTTTGCATTTGCAAATGCGTTGATGAGTTAATCTTTAAGGTGCCGTTGTGGATTGACGATTAAGATGCTAACTGGATAATGAATGAATCGTTTCAGGCATGGTACTTCAGTGTGTTTTAGCCAGTAGGAATGCATTCAAAATGCTTTGGTTTTGAGCACAGTCACTGAACACACTATGCAGTCTGAATGGGAGTTTTAATATATTGCTTACATTTGTAGGACATTATTTGTTTACAAAGTAATTTGGTTCCTAAGGTGTTGTGGATGGTTGCTAGTGCATTGCTGTATGGTTACTGGTTGCTATAGGGTTTCTTACTAAAATACCTTTACTGTCTACCAGGTGAAAATCCTTATTTAAGTCTGATCAGCAGTGTTGGGTAGATTACCTAAACACTTTTATACATACTTTTGACCTAACTTGTTTGTCACGTTGACCTAAATAGGCTGATCTAGAGAACTGAACACCCATTCCTATTGTTTTTAATGCAATTAATCTAATTACAAGTACTTTGGGATTTGATTACGTAATCTAGAATCAGTTACTACCTAGCACCGCTGATCACTTATTTTTAAATATGATTCTGTTGTTATATCAAATCTCTACTCGACAAGCTACACAATTAGAAATGTTGATCATGTATATCAAAAAAAGTTTAATACTAATATTTGTGGGTATGTTCAAATCCTTAGCCGTAAGTATGAGCAATAATATTAGTGCCTCAATAAACATGATTAAATAATGCATTTGCATTTCCACGAATAATATTTCATAACCTCCCAAGCAGTCATGAACACAAGCGATTTGAAGATAACCGAAAACAAAAGAACTTGTAAAATACATTTCAGATCAGTTCCTACATTCATATATCAAAATGTGAACTTTAAAAGCATAAAGCCGGTATAAATACCAAGCGTGTGAGTGGAGCGAGGAATATCAGTGCCATGGACTCCTCTGCACTGCCGCTGCTTATAGAATATATAAAGAGCAGAGGGGCGGTCAGACATGTTGAAAAGCCAGCGCCATGTTTGAGTGAGTGCGGCTGGGGCCAGAGACGGTGTCTGTGACTGCTGCTGCCGCTGCTGCTGGGAGCCTGCAGATAGTGCATTCTCATTAGAACAAACCCACACTCCTTTCATCTTTCTCTAGCCTGCAGATTAAGTTGGAGATGGTGAAGCACCAGGCTTACAGACTGAAGCTAGAGGAGAAAGATAAATGTAAGCCTCTCTCTCTCTCTCTCTCTCTCTCCCTCTCTCCCTCTCTGTTTCTCCGCTCTACCTTCTCTTTGTGTGTACAGCAAATGTTCTATGCAGTGTGGACGTCTCCTGAAACCTCTCTCACTGCTGTAGGAGTAATGGAGTAAAGGTTTCTCATGGCTTTAACCCCCTTAACACCTTACTTTAACTGTATTTCTAAGCCATAACAGTAGGTCTGGTAAAAAAGAAAAACGTATAAATAATTATATATATATATATATATATATATATATATATATATATATATATATATATATATATATATATAACACAGTATTCAGACACCACATATAATTTTTCAGATTTTTACAAGAAGGTGCAGGTCCCTATAGTTTATTTATGTAAGTCAGGATAACAAAATAAAGTAAAAAAATCTAAAATACCAGTCAAATTTGGGACCAAAAATGATCCAGACACTTTAACCTGACCGTCTTTTTTCTTAAATTTCGATCTTTTTTTAGACCACAGGCTGAACTAAATGTAACATCTGACATAATTCGTTGCATACTGTTTATAAGATCAGTTCAGTGTTTCTTCGCTTCAGTCTCATCTTTGTATGTGTGCGTGCTGCCATCTATGTTGGATTACATTTCTGCGGATTATTAAAGGACTGTTTATTGTGATACCTTCTTCATCTTTTCGCGTATTTCCTGCACCGCACCGTGACGCTTATCAAAGCTATCTCACGTTATCAAGATTTTTCATTATTATCGATCAAATAAACTGTGATAATGTGAGAAATGTTGAAGGTGTCTGAATAAATTTTGGTTTAATTTAGACACACATATAGGCACACACACACACACACACACATGTATATATATATATATATATATATATATATATATATATATATATATATATATATATATATATATATATATATATATATATATATATATATATATATATATTTGTACAATAATATATCCTGAAATAAATATCTTTTTTGATTTCTGCCTCAAATAATATTGAGAGCTTTGAATGCGTCTATCCTTTTGTCTGTAAAAAAACACAAAAACATACTTTTGTATATACATTCCTACTATACATTCTTTAATCAGATATTGTATGTTGTAAGTAAATTGGGTCACATCTTAAGAAGAGAAAATAGTCTTCTTTAAAGCATCACACCAGACCATAACTGCTGTTTGTCTGACTAGACCGAAGGTCGCTCACTAGAAGAGCGGATCATTTTAAATCTAATTTGTGATATCATTGTTTCATCCAGATAAAGTGTATCTACAGCTGTAATTGTGATGTGAGCTGTATGTGTATCGCTTGAAAAAAAAAACATGTACAATTCTGCTCCGCATGCCTTTAAAAACCCCTGCTTTCATCACGCAAAATACGTCAGAGAGAGAGAGAGAGAGAGAGGGGGAAAAGAAAGAAGGATATAGTGTAGAGGAGGGAAAAAAGGACCTAAAAAATCAATAGCTATGTACATTAATCACACAGCTGCCACTGAGAATTATGGGAGCATAAGCTGAAGGATGCATTTGTGCATTTGCAGCATGAGTGCTGGTGAACGTTTAGGAATACAAAGAGAGAGGGAGAGTGAGAGAGAGAGAGGTATCGGTTTTCTGATGTCTCCTTTAAGGGTGCGGTGTACCTAAAGAAATGGTTAGGGGGTTGGTTTTTTATATCGCAGAACTTTGGCATTGCACAAACATACACTGAACAAAACAAAACAATTAAATAAAAATAATACAATGTGTTCCGAAACTATATATATACAGTATGTGTGTGTATATATATATATACGTATAGTACTGTGTGTTTGTGGGGGGGGTAGTTGACGCTATCAATATAGTCTTATATAATGGCAGTAAAAATGTACATAAAAATAACATTGAAGATAATCCTTTGTAACTCTGAGAATGAATATACATTTTTCTCACGTTAATTGTGTCTTATGTCTTTTTCCCTACATTTTTGCTATGTCCTATGTGACCATAGGAAATTTTTATTTTTATTTTGTCAGCTATATTTAAAAAAATTTTCTTATGTAACAAAATTGAGGACACTTTAAAAAAATACATTTCAATAATCATTAAAGGTCTTTCGAAGAGGATAGCAATTTCTCATAGTAAGTTAACAGTTTTTAACTCAATATTTTTCAAATTTATGATGAAATTACGTAAAAATGTCATCTAAAAATCTAAAAATTACTTTGTGATCTAAACAGCAAAGTTTCCCCCCTAAAGTTGATTTCTTTGCATTTGTTTAGTAATTATTTAAAATTAGAGTCTGTAATACTAACGTGTACCAATCAGGTACTTTATTTTTTCTGTATTTAAGATCTATATTTAAGTGTCTTCTGCTCATCAAGGCTGCATTTATTTGTTCCAAAATATTTTGAAATATTTTTATTAAATACTTAAAATCTGTATTTCTATTTGGATATATTTAAAACAATTATTCATATGATGGCTAAGCAGAATTTTCAACATTCTTACACCAGTCTTCAGTGTTACGTGATCCTACAGAAATCATTTTAATATGCCGATTTGCTGCTCAATAAAAACACATTATTGTTGTCAATGTTGTCTTCATTTTCTTAGATGAATAGAAAGTTTAAAAGAATAGCCTTTAGCTGAAAGAGAAACAGGATTTTCTAACATGTATATAAATGTCTTTATTTTGATTTTAAATCAGTTTAATGCATTCTTGCTGAACGCAAGTAATAAGTTCTGTAATTTATTCTAAAAAAAGGAAGAAAAAAAAAACCCACTGACCCAGTAATGTCACAAAACCTCTAATTTTAGATTTTCCTATTTCAGATAAATCACAAATTCATTCAATTATGTCAAAAAGCGAATCGTACACAACTGTTTTAAACATTAATGATAATATTTTTGATTAATATTAAACACCAAAGGTTTTGGTTCGAATCCAACCATGAATATAATTTGAGGAAAAACTAATGCAAATTTTCCCGTGAAACAACAATTATTATTTATTTATTTATTATGTAGCAACGACACATTTTAATATAACACTAAAATACTTTATAGTCATCGCTTTACTGAAATAAAATGCATTTTATGTTGATTCCTAAAAAGTGTATGTGGAAATGCACATTGGAAATGTAAAGGATATAACTGCGGATTAATCCCTCTTACATCACTGTTTACTGATAAATAAGAGCAATATGGTGGCGATTAGGCTGTTTAGGATGAATATGATTACCGAACGGTCTGCTCAGGCCACTGGGGACTAAGCGAGACTTAATCTTTAATAAGCGCTGATGGCTTCGTTACCGTCTGATGCTATGCTGCTGCTTGGCTCCTCTCCCCAGAACGGGACTTTTCCCGAGCTTATGGATAACACCACGCTGACGCACTGGACCACGGCCAGGGCATAAAATGGCAGCGCTCCAAATGGCAGATTAGTAATAAGTGTGGCGTGAGCTAATTACGGACGGAACAACCAATTAATTTCAGTTTATAAACGCCTGTAGATTTGGCCTGGTTTTTACCCCAGGTGCCCTGGAATAGGGTCCGTCTCGCCCCATTGCTGGAGGAGGCTGGTGGCAGGTGTTTTGGGTCCGCGGTCGAGATCTTCCATATGTACAGGTGCAGAGGTACTTCTGGGTTGTCTGAGTGCCGCTTCTCTCTCATCTTTGAATTGAACGGTCCGCTGACGCCTGAAAGCACGAAAAGGCACTCGAAACAACAAAGCATCTAAGAAGCGTTTGATTTGTTTGTGCTGCATCTCGCTGGATACGGTCATTGTTAATTTTATGGCTTATTTTTGAATCGCGAGGATCGATGCGTCGTTGACAACTGCCTTACTAACCATTAGCAAACTAGGAATTTGGAAATGGGTAGGGTTAGAGATGCTGATAAGGTCATGTTGAATAAGGCATTTATTCGTTTATAAATGACTAATATTCTAGTCATTTGCATGCTAATAAGCAACTAGCTGACCATTATTTAAACGATGATAAAGATGACAAGAACATTTCATACCTTCGTTTTGTTTTTGTCTGTTAAAAGACATGACTATTTGAGATTTGGATTATTAAAAGGGTCATGAACTGCATTTTTGATGAAATATGACAGCTTCGTTTTCAATAAAAGCTGTTTTTGGACTAATGAGGACGACTTGATTTTGTTGTTTGAAGTTTACGTAGTAGAATGATGTTTTTCTTTTTGATTTCTAAATTCACAACCCTTTAATAAAGAGAATAATAACTGAATTGAATCACTGTAAAAGCAAATGTTCACAACCTTACACCCCATGCATCAAACTGTAATGAAATGCGATTAAAAATCTCCCCTCTATTGAATTCTGAGAATAATGCCTAACTGCTGTCTGTGTGGGGTGGAGGCATCTTTTACTTCAGCCATAACTCTCAGCCATCTTGTCTGACCTTCCACCCTTTCCCAAGTTTACAATGCTAACCATTTAGTTCCCTCTTAATCAACCAACATCGTAGTTCAGAATGGAATAATAGCTTAATACACACTGAATGCTGCCTAACTGAAAACAACAAAGTTACTCTCAAATTAGCAATTACTTTTACTTTTATCCCAAATATATATACGGACAAAATGAATGAATGATGAAATAGTTACAAAGTAATAAATGCCACCAAGCCTGTCTCTAACATTACCCGTATCCCACCTCAATAGCAACAAAAGTGTTTTGCAATGCAATATGACCACAGTAAGTATATTGTACTTATATTTTGATCTAAGTACTTAGTAGTTAAGGCCACCTAAGGCCACCTAATATAAATTTCTAAGCTAGTCTACTTTAAATGATGAGAGTCACATGTCACTTTTGATTTAATTTACGATGTATCCTATGAATAATTAACTGGAAGCATTAAGAAACTCTTGTTTTTCTCCCCAAATTCGAATCCTCACGTCTTTTCCATGTTTACTTTCGCATAGATGCTTTAAGATGTAGTTGTCACCCTTTTCAGTTCTAAACCCTATTAGAATACTTTGTATATATGTATATATACGTATATATGCTTCTGACTGTCCCATTGACCACCAAGTAAAATACATTGTCAAGATCTAGAAAAGTATGAAAGACATTGTCTCAGTACTTCATCTGTGCCGTCAGTGGTTCGACCGTAACGTTATGAAGTGATGAGAATATGGTGAGCATTGTAATGTCACCATAGCACCATTTTGGAGCGATTTTTGAAAGTGTAACGGAAGCGCTGGTAATTCACACAAAGCAGGGTATAGGAAAATAGAAATGGGTATAGTGGAAATTACATGACTTTTTTGGTATGATGTAATTAGTCGAATGCTGGTTCAGTCATATGGCAAATATTTCCGAATAAAAGAAGACATTTAAGACGATTAACAAATTTGAGGCATTAAACAAATAATAAAGTGTGATACCCTGAAATACATCACATTTTTATGAGTGAAAACTGTCAGCTGGTAAAATTGCTTTTATACAGTGACAAGAAATCTTCAAAACTCATTTACAAAACATCATGACAGGTTTCTTCCCTAGTTTGTGGGGTGGGATATCATAAGGTTGCAGACTGACCTTTGACTCTTGATGACGTACACAGCGATCTTAATGTAGCATGAGTCAGCCAATCACAATGGTTTCTGCAAGCAGCATTTGCTTATCACATGAATTCAGCTGTGCTTTTGTGTGTGTGTGTGTGTGTGTGTGTGTGTGTGTGTGTGTGTGTGTGTTTGATGTAAGAAAAGAGAGGAGCAAGTCACTCTGTTTCATTTTATCAAATGCAAGCCTATAACAAACTGCATCACTCTCTTACTTGTTCCATGCAGCTGCTGCTTGGAATTTGATATGTGTATGTTGTATTTAAAATGATCAATTATGGTATTCTGAATACATCAGGGTGAAGGGAATTCTATTGCTGTTCGTGAAATGAAAAACAGAGAGAGAGAGAGAGAGAAGGGAGGAAAAATTTGGAATCGATTTTCCGTTACTTTCTGCTGTACTTGTGTTGCCATGGCAACATGGTCAGGTTTCTCCATCCTCCCAGGGCAAATGTAATTGTTGTCTGTTTCTCAAAGCTAGAGTCAACATTCAGCATCTCACACTCTCATGGCTGCTCAACACACCACAATCACACATATTCTCACATAAATGCTTTTTAAATGGTGCATCCACAGTTAATGGAGGCTTTTTATCATTACCAATTATTAATTCTGAATGCTAACATTTTTTCACAGGTCCGTAATTTTTTTATTTTAATTTATTTAAAGATATTGGCAATTATTTTTTCAATATTTATTGGTTTGTATCTGATTGAATCACTATTTTCTGTGAAAATCGTTTGTTGTTACACTGCAAAAAAAGCTTAATTGTTGCGTTAGAAGTTATTACATAATAATATAGTTAATATATTCTTATTTTCATCTATTTGAAATAGGTGACGATTAATGTTGTTCTCACGTAATATCCTCATGTCTAAATATGCATTTTTGTTTTTATCTTAAATAGTTTGAAGCAAATATGTTTAAGATCTTAAACGTATTTAAATGCTTGCGATACTTTAGGATCAAACATACTTTAATTATTTTAACAGCACGTGCGGTTTTAATGTACACTTTTTTTTGAGCCAAATTGACTTCGGTTAAAATGTCTTGATCAAAAGTCTTTACGAATGGGAAACAGGGTGCAGATGAGACTAGCCTGTTTTCCTTCAGGAGTAATTAACAGGTTGACTGGTTTGGGAGTAAACTACCTCAGCATCTGAATCAAGCAGGCCTCTGGCTAATAATGGTGTCTCATATGGAGTTGTCCCATGGCGGCGCTGCCTCTGCACCCTCCTTTTCTAAATAACTGTTAATTAATACTTATTCCTCGGGGACATAAAACACTCACGGGGTATTGCAGATGGCTGTTGATTCCGTACAAGTTGTTTTTAGTTAAAGAATTCCCAGAAGCACTTGTTCTGGTATGGTTGGTTATGTTTGGCTAAGTTCTTACACGCAAATTTCTATTTTGGCAAAGGTACTTGATTGTCTGGTGTATTTAAAAGTGATGTATTTAATTAGACTGTTAGTATGTCCCTCTCTCTGACCTTTCGTTTTTACAAAAATAAGTATCGTGGCCCAGAAATGCTATTAGAGAGTTATGGCAGATGTTTTTAAATGCATTTTATTAATAAGCCTACTTCAAAGAATACCATAGTGCATGTCTGTGTGGCCTGTATTTTGCAACATGGACATTTTTTTTTATGCTTTCTGTTTCCTAGACTTTTAGTTTGTATGTACTTGCTTGTTCATGTGCTCTTTTCTATCATTGCCTATTAATTAAATAATTAATATATTTCACGTGATCCTCGTTTAGTTCCTCATTGTTTCTAGCATACCGATCCTCGGTCCTTATTTCCACGTTGTTAACTCTTTGGATTGTTTTCTTTAGTTTGGTGTCGGTAAAGTCAAGTGCTACAGACAAATCTCCTTGTTTCTGGACCACATTTATTCAAATTTACTTCTAAATATTTTTAATGACAATTCAACTTAAAAAGTCATACTGTATTATTTAAGAATTGTTATGCGAAAGCTTTTTTCACAAGTGCAACTGCTATTGTAAGAAAGCTGGTAATCATGTATGATAGAAAATATTCACTATGCACTCTCAGAAATAAAGGTGCAAAAGATACACTATTAGGTTTTAAATTAGTACACTTTCAAATACAAATATGTATGTATATATATATATATATATATATATATATATATATATATATATATATATAAAATTAGTATCCACGTCTAGACATGCCATCAGTATGGCTTTAAAAACTCCCAGTGTTCTCTTCATAGCTCTATGCTGATAGCTTTTAGGCCTAATTCCTGATAATTGCCGGGTTATTAGGTCAAACCCATTCTTACACGAGTCTGACTGCACAGTAAATGTCACTTTCATGCCTTTTCTGTATCTCTTTTCACAATGAGGTAGTCGGCTGCTGTATAAAAATAGATTTTAAGAGCGTTTATCGACTGAAACATGTTGATGTATGGACGACGCGTAAATATTATATAAATATATCAGCATTGGTGACATTTTTCACTTGATACCGTGGGTTGAATTTGGTCACACGCGACAAAACATTTGTAATTTGAAAAGATTTTTACCTCTCTAAAGTAGTTATACAGTAGATGCTGTCGGGACTATAAAACCTTTAAGTGTTTACACGTACAAATATATACAAATAATACAAAAACGATTACCCTGGTGTCTTTATCCGATGATTAGTGCGTTATGACAAGAACTATCTGTTAAAGCCATTGAAACAGTTTACCTTATATTGTTAGTTACTACCGCAGTCACTTTACCCACTGAACACTTTTATAAAGCACTCAATTAAAACATGCAAAAGCAAATTTACCAAAAAAAAGGTATTTTGTAAATGGCTCGCAGACAGATGGAGAGCAGCGTAACTAGTGATTCTTCTGAAGTGGGTGAAATCTATTTGCTTGTTGAAGCTGCTTGCATAATCCTTTAGTTCCAGTTGGCAGCTGTGAGCAAAGATACGGCACTGCGGGAATTTGCATGAATATCATTGAGAGGACAAAGAAATGAGCGCGATAAGCGTGCATGTGCAGACTCCTTTGCATAATCCCACCTAATCCATAATCTGAGCTCTTAGAAAATATCACCGAAATATAAGTGAGGAGAAAACCCATTAATAAGCGCGCATAACTAAAATAACGAGAGAGATCACATAACTTTTTTTAGAGGTGGACAGTTCATTATCAAGATTATTATCGTTCAGCCACAGCTTTCATGGAGCAATTAAAGAGAGATCGCATAAAAACAGGTATGACACCTGAATGCTCGGAAGAAACCTAGCAACCGTCCAGCAATGACTCGCTGTGGTTTTTAATTCAAGTTTTGCACAGTTCAGACGCGTGCACCAATATTTTTGTGAGGAATAAAAATTGACACAGGTTTTTGCAAGAATGTAAATAATGTGTATAGCATAGATCGGATCAGTTGCTCAGCCGTCTTTGAGCGCATATTGCTTTTTATTGCAGACTTTGAAAATCTGTGGGAAACACTAGTTTGAGCTGTTGACATCTTTTCTGAAACTTTAGGCGAGAGCAGAAAAATACCGTATTTACAGCAGAAACCAGAGACTTGGCTCTGTTGATGTACAGTGAAAAAAATCTCTCTCAATTCTTACAGGTTATTATTATTATTATTTTTAAAGATTAGATTATTTTATTTTTAGTTCATTATATAGACCAACGTACTAATTCAAATATACATTTTATTGTAAACACATTTATCGTAAACGCATTTTTAACTATAAATACATTTATGATGTGATGCGTGTAAAAACAGAACAGAACAAATAATAAAACAACAACCCACCCCCCTTTTTTTGGAGTGAGTAAAATAGACCAAAACATTTATTTTAAAATCATTAAAAAATATGATTAGTTTTTTGTTTATTTAATTTGTTTGGTTTTGGTATTATTTGCTTTTAGTCAAAAAGACCAAAACAAGTTTCAACTATGATTGTCACTTAAGCCAATATAAAAAATGTACTTTTAAATAAATTATGCTGCGGTTTTATTATTTTCAGTGTATACAACCCTAGCATCTACCTGGCAACACCCAGCAACCTCCCAGAACACTTGCCAAAGCTCTAGGAACACGCTAAAACCACCTCAGCAGTACTGCGACACCCTGAAACAAGCATCGAGTTTTGCACAAGCCTTTTCTTCGGAAAATGTAATTTAGTTGAGGGAAGTCAATATGTGCGTGGATGTATGGGCATATTTCTTTGGAGAAAAGTCTGAAAAGCAAGGGAAAGCTGTCCACATGCACTCTATTTAATCTCATTGCTCAGAGAAACATTTGCGATATTAAACAAATCTCATTTGTGGTTTTCTGGTGACATTACGTTGAAAAGTAAAACATCAAGTTATTTGAATGCAGCAGTGACATGTTGAGAGAAGGGCTTTGCGTTTGAGGACGTGATTGGCTGCCACCGAAATGGTCAGCAAAGCCCCGCTGCCAATTGAATGAAAGCAGTAAATCATTCTTTACAGACAGGAAGGCTGCTCATTTCTCTTTTCCTCCATTTCGGCTTGCTGTACATGCTTAGAATAGAGCTGAAAAAATCTCGAGATTTAGTTCATTATATCACCTTCGTACCGTGTCTCTACGCCTTTAGCTCATCTCTTTCTTATCCTCTTTTTTTTCCGACCACCTCCATCAGCCAGTACAATATTAACATTTCATTCCGAAAAGATGGAAGAATAATGTTTTCAAAAAACCTCACACGATGGAAGAAGACAATTCGGTTTGAAATATTTATGCGTGTGTAGGCAAGAAAATGGCCCAAATGTGAGACACGAGCAGAAAAGGGGGAAAATGGCAGGAAAACATGACGTGTGGGGAGGGAGAGAGATAGAGGGATGAGGAGATGTGTCTTGTAAGCGGCTCACTCCAGGGCTGTGGCGCATAATCAATGAAGAGAAGTGCGCGTTGTAACCTCTGTGTTCGAGCGGTCTCGCTGAGGCCCATCCTATTTTTATAGGGAGGGCAGGTCTGTTGCTATGCTCCAGCTGAGCAGGACTACCACAGAGAACAGGCCACTCGCCACCAGCTCTACTGCGTCTCTCCTAGCATCCTCGGTGTGCTTTCCGGCATTTCTACAGAGAAATGTTTATGTAGTTGTCTGAAAAATTAGGTAAATATACATTATTACCCAGTGGTTTACATTTTTTCTGATATACGAATATTTTCCAAAATCTATCAAACACAGCCTACACGCCCAATTTCAAAGGTTTGGGCTAAGTACGATTTTAAAACAAGTTCAATTGAAAGCTAGGGATAGTTCGCCCAAGTAAAATTCTGTCATGAATTATTCACCCTCACGTTGTTCGTGTCACGTCACCCTGGCGCCATTTTAAAAAAATGTCTAATGCGCAAACAGCATACCGTCGACGGCGTAACCGCTTACATATGCCGCGTACGCCATTTACGTATGCGACGCCATCTAAAATTGTGCCGGAGTGACGTGGGGGAGACAAATTGCTGAATAGACAATCCATTTAACAGCTTCTGTGATGGATCCACGCTAGCCAAAAATGGAAGATATTTTCGCAAATTGCTGCAGTTGCAGATTTTTGAACAGAGGTGGCGACAAAGAGGCGAGACTAATGGATTGCCACTTTTAAAAAAAGCAACTAGTTACATTACTTACTTACTTTTTATGGAAAGTAATGCATTGCTTTTGCCTTATTTTGCATGACCGCATTTTAGATGACTTAATCCTCACTACTACAAATCAGCAAATTAGGAGTCTACTGAGACAAATAGTAATAGTGAGATATGGTACTTAAACTAAAGTGTGACATTGAGCATTTAGCAGTAGTGTATTTATATAAGAAAATGTGGCTATACAAAGTGAATAGTACTAATAAAGAATGAGTGTCTGAACATTTGACTCACAATGCACAGAACAATTATAATATGACTCTTAATATGAAAATACTGTACATACTGTAGCACTGTGATCATTTCAAGATATCACCAACGATGGCTTTTAGTCGATTCTGTTGCATATTTCCAACACTTTCTTTTATAGGATCATCATTTTTACTGTCTTCTGTCGGTCATTTTTTGATGACACGCCAGATCTTTAACTAACTTATGCCTATTTCAATCTTGTATTTGGCAAGACTTTGCTTATTCCAGGTTTTCTAGACAAAATGTGTTAGGAATCAGCGCATAAACTCACCAATGCACGTCTTCTTTTGACTTCACAGTCAAAAATATTACCCGATAGTTTCGATTTCAGCTAAGAGTTGAGATGGTGAGGGATATTTACGTCTGTTAGATTGCTGATTCAACATATAAAGCATGTAGAAAGTGTAGACGTGTATTTAATAGATGTGTGCTTTGTATGTGTGAGAGAGAGACAAGGCAAGGTAAGTTTTGATATTGAACATTTTACGATAAAAGCAATGATTTAAGAAGAGATTTCTGTACTGTAGTTTTTAGACATGCAATAGAAAACAACACTTTATTTTAGGGTCTCTTAACTAGTTACTTCTTAACGTGCACATTACTAGAATATTAGCCTTTAATTAGTAGTAATTAAGCACATATTAATGCCTTATTCTACATCCCTAATCCTACCCGATATTTAGGACATTATATTTAACAACAATATGTAACGACTACCTTACTAACTATTAATAAGAAGCAAATTAAGAATTTATCGAGGGAAAAGTTAATAGTATGAATAAGTTTTTCTAAAGCATTACTGAAAACAAACTCTCACCGCTTAGAACAGATCGCAACAATTTTTAGATTGACCTCCAATTTGTCAGAATAGAACATTTAAATCATGTAAATATAATATTCTACCTATTATGGTAGAATCTTACCTATTACATGGCGATTATGTTAGCAACTTATATATTGCAAATTATGAACTTGTAAATGAGCATAATATGGGTACATTGAGATCACAAGGTTATTTCAGTCGAACGCAGTCAGTGTGGATTTGTTAGAATAATTAATTTGCGATCCAAAAATAGCTTGTCTTAGCAGTCATTACAAAGGTTTTTTGCAGTTTAGTCATCTCTCTGCGCAGACCTCACGTGCAATTTTGCTGTGGCGTTGTCACTCAGTCCCGGGGAAGGCGTTTGTCACGTCTGATTAGAGTTAACCCCTCAGACAGCGGCGTGTGCATGTGTCACGGCTGCTCTGTCCTCCTCCTCGTCTCCTCCGTTTTCTTCCCCACCCTCCTTCTCCTCTGGTTATTTTCAGACAGCGCAGCAGAAGAATATTTCCCCCTTCAAGGTCTCCCGCCCACTCCCGTGGGTGCCGTTTCCCTGGAAACCATGTCAGAGTTGACTCGGGGACCGCAGATGGATTGCCCTTTATCAGGTTACACAATTGGCCCATTAAAGAGAGGCAGCCTGCCGTTCTAATGACAGGACCAGCCACCCCCTCCCCGTACACCCCACCCCTAATGGGTATAGCTGCACATCCACGTCTGGACACAGGGCTGGACCACGTCACAGCTTATAGGGTTGTTTATGTGCGGATTAAACCTCTCTGGGGATAGCATTGTATGCCAAACCTGACCTGGCTGATAGAATCCTAATGGAAACTTAGAAATTGAAACAACGTTACTGGATTCTGCGATTGGCGCACCCAAACTGACGAGCGTACGCAATAAATCCTACCGTTAAAATAATGTTTTTATCTTAACCAACTGACTCATCAAAGGCCTTTAGAAGCTATTCCTTTTACTTCTAACCTGGACAAGCATACATAACTACCAAACGTAATTGCAATCAGTTTAATTGCAACATATAATCATCACAGTTAATAATGTTCACTATCTGTTTGATTATGTGCAGTTAACTGACTCCTAAATATAATGTAGAAACTTAAAATTTACTGTAAAGCTGCTTTGCAACTATTTGTATTGTGAAAGTACAAATAAACTTGAATTGAACTTCTCGGCTAGTCGCTTCGGTGGTGGACTTCTCTTACAACAACCTAACTCACTGCCTAGCTAGCATAATGTAAAGCATAATTGGAAAATAAGTGCACCTTAGGTGGAACATTTCTTGACTAATCAACTCAAACCAATTTTGTCGACTAGCAGAACTAACTAGTGCAAGACTGTAAGATGTGGTGGGTCAAGGAGAACGAAATTTTGCCGCTAACCATAACTTTATTTTAAACAGTATAATCAGGAATCCACAAAAGTGTTTTACACATTCACAAGCTCAATCAAAAAATCTTAGAGCTAATTTAATTTATTTTAAGTTTCAAAAATTCATATGAAAGTAAATAAAGTGTTAGTGTTAATTTATTATATGCTATATTAGCATGAATTTTTTTAAGTGTAATATAAAATAATGCTATTTTAAATGCTCACTTTTATGTTAAATATAATAGTATTATTACATAGTAATAATAGTAATAGTAATAGTATTATTATTTATTTTATTCTTTTTTTATTAGGCACATTAATTACGTCATTGCTGTTATTCATTATTTTATTTGTTTTCATATTTCAGTTATTTACGTTAGCTGAATGGAAATGTTTGTTTTGCATACATTCAGACATGTCAGGAAGAACTGTAAGCTGCCCAAATAGCAAGACCTTTAAAGTCATTACTGCACGCCCCATATAGAGATCAGTCTCAGACGTGACACTAATCCTCCTAACATATGGAGACGATGAGAATTAGTACAACAGAGCGAAAAAGAATTACTGCAATAGACTTCCTCTGCCTTAGGCATCGTCCATGCTCCTAGTGACACGGGAAAATATTTCTTCAGGATACCTGTTAGATAGTTCAGCAACGTTTGTGACTGCATTTCGGCAATACTCAACATCAGAGGACCTGAACTGTTCTGTAAAAATGTCATTAGTTGAGTGTAGGATCGAGAGTCTAGATGCTCTTTATTCACGCGATGGGATGATGGGGTTGGCCATAACCTAATTCTTGGTGCTCTGTTTGCTGACCTAGTGATCTAGTGGCTTGATATACTTACCGGGCAAAGCTTTCTCAGATTAATCAAGATCAAAGAGCTGTCACGCCAGCTCCTTGTGTTTAAAGACGTCCAAATCCATTTGGTTTCACAGTTGGGTTCCTCAACAACAACAGAAGGGTTGAGCCTTGGGTTTATGAGACTTAGCTGAAACTGCTCTGGTACCTACTGGGGTAAATAATTATATGTGGAATGATTTATTATATCCATGGACGAAGATGTTAGGTATGATACTGTCTGTGTGTAATAAATGAATTTGTGTGGATACCATTTTTGGATTCCACAGTCTATTTGTAACTTGGCTTTCCCAAGAGAGGGGGCTTCTAAAGCATTATTTCGTTTAATTCAATGAGGCCAACTTTTGGCTCAAACTATTGTGTAAGTTTTGGACTAACTGTTTGGAAGGGGTCGGAAGAGTGTTTTGGAAGCGCGCATTATTTTTGTTTGCCGCCACTAGTACAGAGACTTAACATTATTCCATATGATTTTAGGTCATATTGTGAAAAGTGTTTCATGTCAGTATGGGGCCCCAAATTTGGGATAGCTATTTGAGTGGAAAGTTGAAGGTGAAGTTCAATTTCCCTCCTTGATATCCATCTGTAAACTGTTGGTTTTGTTGTGCTACCATGGTGTATTAAAAAGGTAAATATGGCCAAGTTTAAATTAATTTGAGTATTAAGATCCACAACCTAATCTTAAAATGACTATAGAAAATAGGTGCATTCATACAAGTCGTTTAATTAAGATCCTCTTTGTCTTTGTATTGTGTTGTCAGATGTTCTAATGCAGTTAAAAACTCATCAGTGTATAACAAGCTCAGTTTATGTAATCATTCAGGCTTCTTTTGGCATTAAAATATCTTTTGCAGCCTGATTTGCATCAATAAACAGCAGTGAGTGTGGCTTTTTAATGCCTAATTGGGATCTAATAAGTGGTCGTATTATTGCGAGTGCTGGGGTTCAACCCTATTAGTTGCTTGGCTGCCCATAACATTTGCTTCCTCCCTCAGTACTTCAGTGTTGCGGGCATGATTGTGAATGAGATTTCTCTCCCTCTCTTTATCGTTTTATTTTTGAAGTGCTAAAAATAGACCCCCCATTAGCCACATCGCCTGTTACAATGTGTCAGCAATCAGTATGGAAAGCACGCTGTGCAGAAATTACAATGGTCGCTTTTTTCATCTCCCTCCCTCTTTCTCTCTCTCACTCCTTTTCTCTTTAGCACCCCACCCCCTCCTACTACACACACACACACACACACACACACTCCCGCCAGAGCTCTCAAAACCTCTTCCCTGGAGAAACAATCGGGCCTAATTTATGGGTGAGGTGGGGAGAAGCTTTTATCTTTGAATTGCATCTGAACTCGGTGTTCATCTGTGATGTTTCAGTATGGTGCAAATAGGGTTGAAGTCTGTAAGATGATGCTAATTTCCCATCAGTACCATTGCCCTGGTAATTTCTCCACACTGTGCTGTGCTTTAGATCAGAATGCCTGTTAGAATAAATATCTCTTAAGCCAATGTGCTGTTACAGCACAGTCTTATTTAAATAAAACCTGTCAATAATTAACGCTTGTACTATATTGCATTGTAGTAAGCCGCGGAAAGCTGACGAATGTTAGCTGTTAAAAGCTGTTTCTTGGTTGTTGAAAGACTATTTAACATATTAGGAATATGTAGGAAAGGTGCTTCTTAGCATTAGCATTGAAAAGCGCTGTCAAAAGGTTTAATAGCGTACTGTACGCGAGATACTCAACCGGCCGTGTCCCTGTCCATGGTGCTGATCCAGGAGCCCTTGCCCATACGCAAACTCACTTGGAGTATTGTGGATTTTCTGTGGCTTTTAGTCCATTCTCTCATGAACTTAACAATTACTTAAGAATTCCTGCTCTTTTTCATTATTATTTTTATCAGCACTTTTTTTTTTGTTTATTCTTACTGATTAAATAATTTAAATTATACATTTAGACATTTGATCGTTTTTGGAAAGGTTGCTTACTCATGCGATTGGATAATTAATCAATATATTCGTAGAATGCATATTTAATACATACAATATAAATACAATACAATATACATACAATATAAATACACTAATATTTATAGAATGCTGCTGACAAAACAGCCAGTAAGTAACTACAATGAATCCAGTCAGACAATAATACTAGCGTTTTGTGTTGTTTTTGCATGTAGCCCCTGATGACAAGTGAAAACAAAGACTTCCCTTGACCGACAATCAATTGGTTTTGAAAGAATTGTTCATTATATTGGCAAATCTGGGTCAAACTGGGTTTTGCCGAATTATAATAGAAAACTAAAGTACTGGCCATTTTAAAAGACAAAAGACCTTCAATAAGTCCCACCCCAACATAAGAAAGAAAAGTCTGCTTGTCAAACTATTTCATGAGGTCTTAAAGTGTTTTTTCTTGGGAAACGATACCTCAACAGGATGGTTTTAATTGGTCTGGGATTTGAGAAAATATTTTACATTTTACTCAAAGTGATAAGCAGTTTCTGCTACTTCTAGAGACGTCTTGGATTAGAATCGGTTTACAGACATCAGATTTTGATGGTGTTTACAGTGATTGGGGATCTTCACTAAGCCTGAGTCTGTTTATAGAGCTTCTACCCAGGATACGGGTCTCAGGAGGGCAACAGAGGTCCTGTGGGAAGATGTCAATTAACAGCAGAAAGAAGAAGCCCCATTTATTTAGCTGCGTTTTTCATCCTTCAATTGTAATTTAATAAAAATGGGAGCAGTTACCCTGAGGCAACTGTTGACATTGCATTCTGAGCTGTAGCACCGCTAAGCTATTGCCGTTTTTTCTAATGTATTTATACATCATTTCTGAACAGAGGACTCTGTTACTAATTCATCTACATAAAGGAGTACTGTAGCGCCCGGGGGCACGAACAAATGAGAGCAGTTAGCGTCGCGCACCCTCCTCTCGACGGTTCCCCACCCCTCCTTCTCGTGTATACCCACAGCCGACTGCTCTGTTAACTTGTCACTTGTCATCGCCAAAATGGAAGGAACCATATGCCACACTGTTTGTTGGAACAACCACCCCCAACCTCCCTGCACGCTGCTGGCGCTTCTCTGCTATCAAACAACAGAGTGTCGCTACAAAGGGAGCGATCCCTTGCGCAAAGTGACTTCAATCGAGGATGAAAGCGCCGCCTGCTTCTCCCTGCCATCTGATTCCCCGATTTGCCATCGATGATCAGAGAGAGTCTCTACGCTCATTTTTATCTCTTGCATAATGCAGGAGTGTATTTCACTCCAGTGATGACGAGGGAATATCTGCCCTAGCAGGCTAACACAGCTGTTAACTCTTCTACTAGCGTTATATACTGTGTGACAGTCTCCGTGCTGTAGGGGAAACCCTCTGTCCTGACGTCACCCAGTGCTTGCGTACGAATGTGACCCACTGACTTACAGAGACATTTATTTCCAATCAGTTGCGACACATTAACTTGTGCGCGTTAGCGCTGCGAATTGGAACTCAAAGTGGGGTTTAGGGAGCGTTGACCATGGGCGTATGAACCATATTGCCATGTTCACCACTTTTTTTTTGGAGATGATATTCATAGTTTGAGTTGTTTTCTTGCCACAATACAGAGAAAATAGTAGCTTCCCACACACAACCTAAGACAAAACATAAACTTCTGCCACATGGTTGCTAAATGAACCCAAAAGCAGACTAAATGTGTCCTGAATGTGTGACCCCTAAGAGGGTAACTGCCCACTTACATGCTTTTTAGCGATAATTGTAGGATCACTGGATGAACATTATGCAACTATATTAATAATCAGCCAAGATACTATGGTTTTTGACAGGTTTTCTCAACCCTGACCCTCAAGGTCTACTCTCCTGCAGAGTTTAGCTTCAACCTTGATCAAACTCACCTTCCGGTTACTTTCTAGTAATCCTGAAGAACTTGTTTAGCTTGGTCAGATGTTTTTGATTCGGTTTGGGGCTAAACTTTGCAGAAACATGGACCTTGAAAGCTGAAAATCCCTGCAAAATAATTTCTACATTCCAATGCTTTTTCCAATTAGACAACTAATCAAGTTTCTCAGCTGGCTCATTTGAACTTTGTCTGACCCATAACATTTCTTGTGGTCATCCTCTGTGTTCTTGCACTTACCACTGCTACTGAGATTCTCACTCAGTGGAAACTCTGAGTAGTTGCCTGTAAGTTGCCTAAAAGTATATCTCCATTGTCCATTTGTCATAATTTTTATGGTAGTTTGAAATTGTCATCCTGAATTAACTGCACTTGGATTTGTGACATTGCTTTTAGAAATACTTGACGAAAAAGAAGAAAACTGACTATAAAAACAACAGAAGATGGCTTAAAAAAAAATGGCTTTGCACTCTTTACAAAAGAATGTAATAAAGGATGCATACAGCCCTCTGCTCAAGTGGAGTATACAAAGACCAGATGTCGACAGTCTCTACGGTCAATGAAGGATCCTTAAAAAATGTCCAGGATGTTTGACCATGCGCAAGATGTTAAAGGCAGGCAGAAAAACTAAGCATCGTGGAAGCTTTAAGTGTAAACGCGTCATGCACAGAATTGGGTGTCACTCGCTGTGCATTTGGCTGATTTATGGCCATGCCTCGAACAGGGCCAGGCCCATTTGCCGCGGAATAATCAAAGCATAACCCGATGCCTTATGTGTCTTTCCTCAGCTTTTATGGGAAACGGTTAGAGTCTTGAGCCCATCAGCCGAGCCTACTAACACTTCCAGTACGTGCAAGGTTAGTGCTGGCAGAGAAGATAGCATATAAATACTGTCAGAGAGCTCATCCATCGCCACTGACCGCATTTCACCCTTACATTGGCAGCCTGTAATGTATGTTAATGGCACTCTAGAACATTAAGAGGCGTTGTGCAGACGTTTGTCTGGCGGCTCGGCGTGTGTACACATGTACAGGAAGGCTCATAAAACAAAGCAACAAGGGCCGTCTGTGGCAGCTGCTGCTACTTAATCTGATTACATCTCATTCAATCTGGAGAGACCTCTGTCTAATGTCTGCCAGTTACGTACGGGCACAGCTGTGCGTACGTTACAGGATCTGCACCATATGGACCGGTGCCGATCTCAGCCTCGCGTGCTGCTGCTGCCGCGAGCCAGCGATCGCCCAGGGGATGGTGGTCTCGTGTGTGCACAGTGCAGGTTTTATCTTCACATTAATCTCGCCCTTATTGTACCCTCTCGCCCATTTCTGTCTACCTCTAAGCCTCGCTGCCTGTCTCTGCTGACTGTTACCCGCTTTGACAGTAATTAGTCTTGAAAAGGACATTTTTAGTGGAGGATTTCAATGAAATTTAGACAGCCCTCCTCCCACCGAGCCCAGCCTCACATTACAAACGTTGCTCAGTGATGTTTAGCTCTGCGCCTAAATACAGACGCATATGGTTAGAACTCCATCATCAGTTGGACTGCAATTTCTGTATTTCTTTCATGATTTTCTGTATAAGCATCCTTAAAACCGCATACCTGAACCATTATTTTGTCTTGTTTGTGTGCACAAAAATGTGGAGGTTTATGCTGAAAACAAAAGCAATTGAGATAAGAAAAAATAAGCTTAATTCTTAATTTCTTCTCTTTCTCGCCTAAATTTATTTTTAAGGTTGTTTATTGCTTTTTTTAAATATCATATACTACTATATATATATTCTAAATTACCTAGAGGTAATATAAACAGTATATGTTATATAGAGGTTTATCTAGAGCCGGTTAAAAGAAGAAAGCAAGCTTGGATTTAAAGGACCCTGATTTCTCATCACAGTGTGAAGGTCATCCACACTGTAGGGGCAGCATCTCTGTTTAAGTCCTCCTTGTTGAAACGCTCACACTGTCCTTCTGTTTTCCCCTAGTTTGCCTGACCTTTTTATTGGGTCATGAAGACATCTCTTTCTGTCATAGCCAAGAGCCATCAACACACACACACACACACACACTGTAGGACAAAGGTGTCACATACAGTTTAAGCGTATTCTGAAACAAATACAGCATACTGCTCTTTGCATCAATGAAATAAAGAGTCCCTCATGCTTCAAATCAAATTGTCTTAAAAAAATATACCTACTATCCTAAAAATATGTCACAACTATTTGTGACACAACAACATTAACTCAAGCAATAACATAATATTGCTGATACGTTGCCAGATATTTAAAAACTTTTTAAATATTATTGTTTTGCCAAACTACCTGTTGCAGAAATGACGTGCTGCTAGTGTTTGCATATTTCATTTCATTCAGCAACCTTGTTGTTCTACCGATCCGTGTCTTTTCTGTTCAATGTTACTGCTTTTGAAGGCTTTAATGACGTTACTGCCAAATAAGACTATGATATTTTTACGCGTTTTGCCTTACGGATGTGACAACCTGTCAGCAATATCCTGTCTGCTGGCTTTTTTTTTGATTACTGTCGGTTACTGTCGAGTCCAAAATGCCGGATCTGGCAACACGGTGGAGGCTGCGCCCACGCCTTCACTCACAACTCTCTCAAGCCTCATTCACTCCGCCAGTGTCTTGCAGCAATCGTTTCATGCCCTGGACTCTAAACGTCCCTTGCAAACAGCCTAAACTGAATTATACATGCAGACACTGATAAAAAAAGAGTTTTAAATAGCAAATTCGTCATTTAGAGAAAATCGTACTAATGTCCAGACAGAACCAGATTAGGCTATACTCTGGGTGCATCAACAAATGCATTTTTATATCACTTTTGCATTGGTTGGGTTTTGTGTAGAAGATATTTCCAACACGAGAGTCGTGTATTGAACCTGTGTTTTAGCACCACTCCCTGGACGTTTCACTGTCACGAATGTTTGAATTTCGATTGAACCTGGGTTGATATTTCTTGGCTTGGACTGTACTTGAATGAGCTGGTCTTCTTTATTGAAAATGTAGCATTGGGGAGCAGGAAAAAAAAAGTAATTTGCGATCTTCCATTTAATTGTCTATTTAGCAAATTTGAACTGGCATGTCACGCTTGGAATAGTGTTTTGACATCAATGACACAAGGCCACCTGTGAGTATTTGTTTCTCGCATTTGGCTTGGAATATCTTGGAATATAACAATAGGAATCATTTTTATGGTGTCGTTTGTTCTTTTTGACCTTGGCCTGCCTGTAGTCTGTATAAACTACAGTTCTCAGGGAAACTACAGTTCTCTTTTTCAACATTCCAAGAAAACAAAATAAAGAATACGGTTTTCTAACAGCACAAGGCCAAATAATGAGAGAATTTTCATTTTTTTGTTTCAGCGATTCTTGAGAAACGTACGTGTTGCTACAAAAAGCTGAGAGCGATGGCTGAGGCGGCATTTATTCCGAGCTGACATCTTTGTTGCGCCTTCTTTGCTTTAGTCTTCTGATACGAACAGGATACAGTTCTTGTCCAAGTCACACACCTGACACATCACACTCTCAGAGTTCTAGCGCCAGACACGCTCAGCTTTCCTGTCTCGCTATCTCTCCGGTTGTCACAGTAACCGTCTCACCTCCTCTCCCAGGCACACCTAATGAGGTGAGTGCAACACGGCCGTGTAAGAGAGGAGAAGGGAAGTAACGGGTGTTAGCACAAAAGAACACGCTTTATTGAAGTCATGCCAAATATGTAGCTTTGTGAGCATTCTCCGGGTTTCTGTCACATATTTCCAGTGTGCTGTAAGTGTCGCTGTCAGCCAGTGCTGCCTGCTTTCAAAGACAAAAACAGGAGATGCAAAAAAAAATGCACGGCAAGTGAGAAAGGGAGAGAAAAATGCAGGAGAAATGCGAGACAGTGTGTGACAATGCATCTGACGTCTTGAGGTTGTTATTCATCCAGTAACACAGAGCTCCTCCTCGATCAGGCAGTCGTGTGTTCTTGTCCTCTGTACGCTGTGTGGCTGTTTTGCTATCTTGCAGTTTCGCCAAAGGATAAAGAGAGGCCGTTCAATACGCTTGTTTACTGTGGGAGTACACATGCGGTATGCTGATGCTATCGGATGATAATAATGTGGTGTTTGATTTATACCAGAAGCGCTGACGGTTTAGCTCAGGGCTCGCATTTTGCTTCGATATAAAAGCAATGACCCAAACAAAAACTGAAAAGCTCACTCGAATTACAACTTTAGGCCCAAATTGAAGATTTGTGCTGTTGTATTTGCATAAAAAATGAATAAGATCGAGTAAAAGAAAAAAAAATTATTTCGGTTTATTAAATTAATCATTTTTCAAGATAAGTTTATTCCAAATTGCTTAAGTGAGCATAAATCTGTTTTAAATCGTGAAAACAAATACACTCAAATGATGAACACGGTTAAGAAAAAGTACTAATCATTTACTACAAATGAATCGAAAGTTTTTAGATGTATTGTGTATATAAATAATGCATCTAAAATAATAAAAAAATATTTCATTTAGACTATTAGGTAGTACACAGTTTAAACTTGGTTAATGTGTATTTTGTTGGATACTACAGAGTCGTGCATTTCTTGTTTCATTTATGTATGAATATGAATCACAACAGTTTTTTTATGAATATGCATCACAATAAGTTTTTAGTTTGTATAGTCCAAATAGATGTAAACTGTTTACACAGTCATGATACATAAATCTTAAATGTAATAATCTTGCAATAAACAACAGTTTA